>NW_027442385.1:30000-126140 GCF_048569485.1 Anomaloglossus baeobatrachus
GTACTTTACACATGCTTAATCTTTGAGACAAGCATATGCTACTGGCAGTATCAACCAGGTAGCCCGTCGGCGACCGAGCGATGCTCCAGAGAGGCGAAGAGGTGGACGCGTCGAGGTCGGGGAGACGACAGAGAGAGGGAGACGCGGGGGAGCACCCAGAAAATGCGCGGTGGGTTCGGGGAGGTGGCAAGGAGGACGCGAGGTCGGCGGAAGGCCGACCCGCTCAGCAGAGGGAGGGCACCGCAGAAGGGAGCCCATACGGAAAAGCCGCACGGACGACCAGAAGCCCCCGGGGCGGAACGTGAAGGCGAGGAGACTGTCCTCAGGGGGACGCCACGGGCAACACCCCACCAAAAGCCCGCCGCTCCCGGGGCGACCCGCGAGGGTGCCGCTTGGGGAACGGGCGGGGCTGAGGCAATGACGACCTGGTGCGGCTCCTCCATCTGGCTTAGTCCCACCTCCACACGCGCAAGGGGTCGTCGGTCCACAGGCAGGCCCGGAGCGGAAGGGCATCCGGAAGCCACCCGGCGAGACGCAGAAGCGAGGAGACTGGCCACCGGGGTCGCCTGATGCGGCTCCTCCATCTGGCTTAGTCCCGTCTCCGCCGCGGGGGTCCTCAACCCGACCTGCGTAAGGGCGCGGGGTTGACGGGAGAGGGGGCTGGCTTTCAGGGTCCACCGCGACCAGGCGACTCAGAGGTCTCCCAGATGCTTGGCCTGGCCGTGTCGGCGTCGCCCTACCAGCTGCCGACGGGATGGGGAAGGGGGCGCGGAGCGCGAGGGGGCCTCCCCTTTTTCCTCCGTCATGGGTTTCTCGCGCCATCTCTCCCTTTTATTTTTAAACCAGCTTTCTCTGTCGGACCCTCGGTTCCCTTCTCGTTCCGACTCTCGCTTCTGCCCCTTTTCCGAGCCGCCTCGGGGAGGACGTTCAGGTAGCGTGGAAGGTGTACGTGTCGCGGGCGGGGAGGAGGGTGTCAGCACACCGCGCTCACCCCTTCTGCTCGGGTCCGGCTGCTCAGTGGTGGCTCGAGCCGTGGGCCGGATCCCGGGGGTTTCTCGAGCGGCGCTCCTCGCCCGTGAGTGAAACGGGGGTTTGGGGTGTTGGGATAATGTCCGTGACGCCACCCACGGTTGTGGTGATTGGTAGCACCACCGCTGCTTAATACGGGGATCCCGGGGATGGTGATGTGGAGCAGCCAGGTGTTGTGTTGCCCCTCCGTGGGTAGGGGTTGGTGATCCCGGGGCCCGGTGATGGCTTGTGAGGTGCAGGGCCTGGTGGGCGCAGGGACGCGGGGGCAGCGCTGTGCCTTGCGGCACGGTGGTACTCACTCAGCCTGAGACACGGACACAGTTTGTACGGTAAACCAAACGGCTGGTAGGACGGTCCCACAGACGGCTGCTTTGCTTCCCAGATAGGTGACGGTGATGTCCCTTTTCCTTGCACCTGTATGTACGGTTGGTTGCGATGGGTCCCCACCGGTAACCCGCTCCCCGGCTTCAAGCTGGGCCGGAAGAGCACTACACTTTGCCCGCAGGCGCTGGCCCTCGGAGACTGGTGCCCTGGCGGTGGCGGTGTCTCCGTTGTACGGGTTGGGCTGTTGCCTTCTGTCGGGTCTTGGTTGTTGGGAGAGCTACGTCCCCGTCACTGACGGATTCGGCAAATTTGGCGACTCCTAGCCTTGCCGGGGTCCGAGAGGCCCCTGCCCTGGTGCTGAGTGTCCTTCGGAACACTGCTCCAGACCACCGGGCACACAGCCAACGGGGTCCTTCCAGGAACTTCCGAACTGTCCCTCTCCAGACAGTCACCGCCGTTGCTGACCTTGCTGTTCTGGCCCTACACAAAGCTGGACCTCAGGCTTCTCTCTCTGTCACACACTTGCTTTCCTCCTTTGCCACTTTCCTTTCTTTACTTTCACTTCGTTGTTTACACTTGCCCTCCCTGGGCTAATCTTGTTTGCACAAGCTCGCCCTGAGCTCAACTGCCTGGTACTTCCTGCCTCCAGAGCTGTGATCTCCTTGGTGGGCGGAGCCAACCGCCTGGCCCACCCCCTGGTGTGAATCATCAGCCTCTGGAGGAAGGCAACAAGGATTTGTGGTTCAGCTTAGGTGTGCCTACCTGGGATGTGGGGTGTGGTGGTGCGTGACCTGTGTCCCCTGGCTTGCCCAGGGCGACACATTCCCCCTTAGCAAAACGCAGACCGTCCGTGGGCTGCCGTCCTACACCGGTTTTATTTTTCTGTAAAAGGGGTAACAGGGTTAAACATAACATTTTCAACAATCTTCCCTTACGGGAGGCACATTTTACTTTAACGTTTCAACGGTTTACGGTTACGGTTTCCGCTCTCTCCCACCCAAGTAACCTGGCCCTGATGCTGCCCCTAAAGCCCAGGCAGCACCCCTTGACCCACAGTCCAGCACACGGTACCCGAGCGGGATCTGTCCTTGCCCTCCAGAGGGTAGCCACCGGTTCCTTTGGTGGCTGGGCCCTGGCCTGCTCTGCTCAGGGCCCTCCCTCCAACCTGCCTCTCCGGAGGCGGCCTGCGGAAAACGGTAACGGTAACCAACATATTTACAAGCCACTAACGTCTGTGGTTGCCCTGCAAGTTCACGGGCTTGTCCATGGATAGTCCTCCATGCAAAACAACTTTTTAAACGGTCCCCACGGGGACAACGGTGCCGGCTCCAGCCGGTTGCTAATCACAAAAGCAAATCAGGTTACTGTTCGGTAATCATTTTTCTTCTTATCATTCAACTTTTAAACTTTTCAAACTTTTCCACTCAAACAAGCACTCTTTACATTCCCTGACCCCTTTTTCTTACAGAACGGTCTCCCTGTACCTAAGTGGAGGTCTACCTAGGTTGGAACGGGTGGACCTTCGGGGCCCGGTGTCAGTGGTGCTAGACAGTGGGGTAGAGGGAACAATCGATTCCTCCTCCCGGCTATAGTGTGGAGCAGGCGGGGGCGTAGGAGAGCTGGGTACAGGTTCATCCCTGGGCACTGGCACTGGTTCTGGCTCACGGTTAACCACTTCCACTACTCCTTCATCCACGGGTTGTGGGAACAGTATCACTGGAAGAATCACCGCGCCGTTCTGTGTAGGCCAGTTTGCTGGGAAGTCACCCATTACCGTGTGGATTACCTCTGCTGCCTTCTCCGCTGGTGGAGGAACCGGTACTTCAGCCTCTGCCCTCAACGCTGGAGGGCACCTTTTGAGATGGTCCCGGGAAACTGTGGCCAGGGTGCCCCCTTGGTCACGACTGATCTGGTAGGCCTTCCCATCTTCCCATTCTGTGGGTTGTATGACATAAGGGACTTGCTCCCACTGATCATCCAGCTTGTGTGTTTTCCTCTTCCGTTTCAGCACTACATCCCCTGGCTGGAAAGGATCCGCGGACGCCTTCTGATTGAACCGGTGCTCCTGCTGTTCTCGACTTCGACTGAGGTTTTTCTCCACATACTCCTGGATTTGCCGGTATTGTGCTCTCCTCCGGCTTTCCCACTCCACCGTCGAAGGGAGTGCTTCGGGGGCCTCCAATCCCATCTCCAGATCCACCGGCAGGCGGCCGGGCCGAGCCCTCATCAGATACGCTGGGGTGCACTTCGTCGAGCTAGAGGGGATATTATTGTACATATCGACCAGGTTGGGTAGCTTTTCCGGCCACAGGTTCCGTTCTTCCAGTGGTAGCGTCTTGAGAAGCCCCAGGACCAGGTGGTTCATTTTCTCGCACATGCCGTTGGTCTGGGCGTGGTAAGGAGTGGTCCGGATCTTCTTGCAGCCATACAACTGGCAGAATTCGTGGAACACCTCTGCTTCAAAGGCCGGGCCTTGGTCAGTCAGCACCTTTTCTGGGTATCCATGGGGCCGGCAGAAATAAGCCTGGAACGCCCGAGCAGCAGTTCGACCAGTTAGGTCCTTAACGGGGACTACCACCATAAATCTTGAGTAGTGGTCTACCATGGTCAATGCATAGGTGTACCCACTTCGGCTAGGGGTGAGCTTGACATGGTCTACGGCGACCAATTCCAGCGGCTGATGGGTGACTATTGGATGTAAGGGTGCCCTCTGGCTAGTCTCGTCCTTTCTCCTTAGCGTACAAGGACCGCACTCCCGGCACCAGGCTTCCACCGATTCACGCATCCCACTCCAATAGAACCGCTCCCTCAACAGCATCTCCAGCTTCTTCCACCCGAAGTGGCCAGCACCATCATGGTATGCCCGCAGGACAGTGGCAACGTCAGCTTGAGGAATGACCAACTGGCATATTTTCTCATGGGTCTTCGGGTTGATCAGCTCACGGTACAGCTTCCCCTGGTGTAGGTAAAGCCGTTTACGTTCCTTCCACAAGCGTTGGGCTTCGGCTGGGGCGGCAGGGTCTATTCCCGTAGCACCTTGTTCCACCAGAGTCTTGACAAGGCGAACAGCCGGCGCTTGATCCTGAGCTTCTTGCCACTCTTGATTGGGCCGTGGGTCCAGATCCACTCGTTGCTGATGTACTTGTACCCTCTCGGTAGGCGGCTGGTGAAACGCAGGCAACTCAATCTCCTCGAGGTCGTCATCCTCGCACCCCTCTTCTGACAGATGGGGCATCCGGGAGAGTGCATCCGCATTGATGTTGACGCGCCCGGCCCGGTACTTAATGGTGAAATCATAATTGGCTAGCCGGGCTACCCACCGCTGCTCCAGCGCGCCCAACTTGGCCGTGTTCAGGTGCGTCAGCGGATTGTTGTCCGTAAACGCGGTGAATGTTGCTGCCGCCAGGTAGTGGCGGAACCGCTCCGTGATAGCCCACACCAATGCCAATAGCTCGAGCTTGAAGGAGCTATAGTTCTCAGGGTTCCTTTCGGTCGGCCGGAGTTTTCGGCTAGCATAGGCGATCACCTTCTCCTTTCCATCCTGGACCTGGGATAGGACCGCTCCTAGCCCCACGTTACTGGCATCCGTGTGGAGGATGAACGGGCGCCCATAATCAGGGTATGCCAGGACCTCTTCTCCGGTCAAGGCCGCCTTCAGCTGGCAAAAGGACTCCTCATGCTTGTCCTCCCACGACAGTGGGGCTCCAACGGGTCTACCACCTTTGGTCTGTCCCACGAGGAGGTCTTGCATGGGGGCCGCCATCTTCGTGTATCCCTTGATAAAGCGCCGGTAGTACCCCACCAGGCCCAGGAACTGCCTTACTTCCCTCACCGTAGTTGGCCTCGGCCAGCTCTGGATGGCAGTAATCTTCTCAGGGTCAGGGGCAACACCATCTGCACTCACCACGTGCCCCAGGTACTGCACTCTGGGTTTCAGCAGGTGACACTTAGAGGGCTTCAATTTCATCCCATACTTGGCAAAGGACGCGAAAACCTCGGCCAGGTGCTCCAGATGGGCTTCGTACGTCTGGGAATAAACAATCACATCATCCAAGTACAACAGGACGGTCTCGAAGTTTAGATGTCCCAGACAGCACTCCATCAGCCGTTGGAAGGTTCCTGGGGCGTTACACAGCCCGAACGGCATACTATTGAATTCGCATAGCCCCATCGGGGTGGTGAAAGCGGTTTTCTCCCGATCTTCTGGGGCCACAGCCACTTGCCAGTATCCGCTGGTGAGGTCAAGGGTCGAGAAGTAGTTTGCAGTTCTCAGCGCAGCCAAAGACTCTTCAATCCGAGGTAATGGATAGGCATCTTTATGGGTTATCTGGTTGATCTTCCGGTAGTACACACACATCCGCATGGTACCATCCTTCTTGACCAGCACCAACGGAGCGGCCCAGGGACTACAGCTGTCCCGAATAACCCCTGCCTCCTTCATATTCCTCAACATATCCTTGGCACACTGGTAATATGCAGGGGGAATAGGTCTATACCTCTCTTTGATAGGGGGATGTTCACCGGTGGGGATGTGATGTTGGACCCCCTTAATCTGCCCAAAGTCTAGGGGGTGCTTACTAAAAACCTGTTCATACTCCTGCACCACCCTGTATACCCCTGCCCTGTGATGTGTGGGGGTGTCATCAGTGCCTACATGTAGCTGTTGATGCCACTCCTTTGTCTCCCCCTGGTGTGGGGAAGTGCTGGTGGTAGGTGGGGGTGTAGATGGACTGGTTTCCTGGATAGTGTGAGGGTCCAAGGTGAGCAGCTTGGCAATGGTGGCATACCGGGAAAGCCTGACTTCTTCCTCTCCACAGTTCAGCACTCTCACAGGCACTCTCCCTTTCTTCACATCCACCACCCCTCGGGCGGCCATTACAGTGGGCCAGTGCTCGGAAGGCAGGGGCTCCATCATTGCAGGGTAGTCACGCCCCTGAGACCCTACTGCTGCCCTACACCAGATCATCATCTCGCTCCCAGGGGGCACAGTCAATAGAGCAACATCCATCACTCTCACTCCACCAATCTCCCCTCCTGTTGAGCTTACATGCTGGCGGTACATCAGGGCCCGGATCTCACGCTGCACAGCCCTCTGCCGGCTCCCTGCCGCCGTGGCGGCCAACTGTTGTAATAGGGTTAACACATCATCCATGCAGTGCTCCATCACATTGGTTCCCAGCACTATTTTCGGGTTATGATCACTGGGTTCATTCATGATCACAATCATACCCTGGTGTTGCAGTTCGGCTTGCCCCACTGTCATAGCTACTTGTTTATACCCCACCTGGGTCAATGGAAGTCCATTAGCAGCAATCAATGTTATACTATTGTCTGGGGGCGCCAGTTCATCTACGGCCCAATACCGCTGGTACAACGTGTACGGTATGGTAGTTACCTGTGATCCAGTGTCCAAGAGAGCCATCACTGGTATGCCGTCCACAGCCACGGGGATGATAGGGCGGGCCCCGATATATCGGTCCCGCCAGTCCGGGGGGCCACGATGTTCTACTCCTGAGGATTGGCCCGGGGCCCCAGGGGTTGCTCGTTTAACGGGCACTGTCGGTAGTAATGTCCCGGCTTACGGCACTTGTAGCAGATTGGGGGTCTGCTCCGCGGGTTGTTAGCACTTTTCCGCTGCATCCAGGGAACATCCTCGGGACTGTCAACAAGCTGGATCTGTGCTGGAGGCTGAGGTCTGGTCAGAGGTTGCAGTGCAGCCAGGATTTTGGCAAGGTCTCCGTCCATGCGACGGACCTGGGCTGCCAGTTCTTCCACTGTGCTGCTCGGGGCTGCAGATGTTGGAGCGGTTGATTTGGCTGAGGCCGCCACAACGGGAGCCGTCTCAACGGGCCACGGGGCGGGTTCCAGACCTTCGGTTGCTGGGGGCTGTAGTGCTTTAATGGCCCGCTCCTTTAACACAGCAAAGTCCACATCAGGGTGTTCCAGGGCCCACAGCCGGAGTTGCTTACGGTCCTCAGGGGACCTCATCCCCTGTGCAAATTGCTCCACTAACATCTTGTTGCTATCCGCCTCATTAATAGGATTCGCCCGCTTCAGCGTGCGGAGGGCGGTCTGCAGACGTAGAGCATAGTCCCGAATGCTATCCCCAGCTCGTTGCCGGCACTGGTAAAACTGCATCCTCAGCTCAGCTTCAGTCCGGGTCTCGAAGGCAGTCTGTAGCTTCTCAAAGATGGTGGCTACAGAGAGCCCAGGTCTCCGCTTCCTGCTCCGCCGCTCCGGTTAACTGGCCTAGCACTATCGCTGCACGTTGCTTATCAGTCAGGGGGTACAGCTCTAGCAACGGGTTAAGCTTTTTCCGGAAGGCCTGTAGGGCATCCGGTTTCCCGTCATACTGCGGTAGCCAGGCAGCTCCGGGCGCATAGGGCAAGGAAAACGGCATGACCTGAGCGAGCGTGGGGGCCGCGGCACCTCCCGCCGGTACGGCCGGGACCTGGGCAGGTCCATTCCCATCCACGGGTGCCGCTGCGGCTGCGGCCACCGCTCCTCCAGCGGCTCCGTCGGGCGCAGACATCTTGTTTCCGTCCCCCTTAGCTCTTTCCGGCCCCTCCTCTCTCGGGGCGGGGTTTTGGCCTTCGCGCCTCTACTGCTCGAGAAGACGCTCGAGCGGGAACTTTTCGCGCCAAAGATGGCGGCTTCTGAAATGTTCCTGCCGGATACCTCCGGCGGTAACAAGGCGCACCTCTACCAGACGGCAGAGCGGTAAGATCCTGTTCGTGACGCCAAGTTGTCGCGGGCGGGGAGGAGGGTGTCAGCACACCGCGCTCACCCCTTCTGCTCGGGTCCGGCTGCTCAGTGGTGGCTCGAGCCGTGGACCGGATCCCGGGGGTTTCTCGAGTGGCGCTCCTCGCCCGTGAGTTAAAGGGGGGTTTGGGGTGTTGGGATAATGTCCGTGACGCCACCCACGGTTGTGGTGATTGGTAGCACCACCGCTGCTTAATACGGGGATCCCGGGGATGGTGATGTGGAGCAGCCAGGTGTTGTGTTGCCCCTCCGTGGGTAGGGGTTGGTGATCCCGGGGCCCGGTGATGGCTTGTGAGGTGCAGGGCCTGGTGGGCGCAGGGACGCGGGGGCAGCGCTGTGCCTTGCGGCACGGTGGTACTCACTCAGCCTGAGACACGGACACAGTTTGTACGGTAAACCAAACGGCTGGTAGGACGGTCCCACAGACGGCTGCTTTGCTTCCCAGATAGGTGACGGTGATGTCCCTTTTCCTTGCACCTGTATGTACGGTTGGTTGCGATGGGTCCCCACCGGTAACCCGCTCCCCGGCTTCAAGCTGGGCCGGAGGAGCACTACACTTTGCCCGCAGGCGCTGGCCCTCGGAGACTGGTGCCCTGGCGGTGGCGGTGTCTCCGTTGTACGGGTTGGGCTGTTGCCTTCTGTCGGGTCTTGGTTGTTGGGAGAGCTACGTCCCCGTCACTGACGGATTCGGCAAATTTGGCGACTCCTAGCCTTGCCGGGGTCCGAGAGGCCCCTGCCCTGGTGCTGACTGTCCTTCGGAACACTGCTCCAGACCACCGGGCACACAGCCAACGGGGTCCTTCCAGGAACTTCCGAACTGTCCCTCTCCAGACAGTCACCGCCGTTGCTGACCTTGCTGTTCTGGCCCTACACAAAGCTGGACCTCAGGCTTCTCTCTCTGTCACACACTTGCTTTCCTCCTTTGCCACTTTCCTTTCTTTACTTTCACTTCGTTGTTTACACTTGCCCTCCCTGGGCTAATCTTGTTTACACAAGCTCGCCCTGAGCTCAACTGCCTGGTACTTCCTGCCTCCAGAGCTGTGATCTCCTTGGTGGGCGGAGCCAACCGCCTGGCCCACCCCCTGGTGTGAATCATCAGCCTCTGGAGGAAGGCAACAAGGATTTGTGGTTCAGCTTAGGTGTGCCTACCTGGGATGGGGGGTGTGGTGGTGCGTGACCTGTGTCCCCTGGCTTGCCCAGGGCGACACAGACGCAGGCCCGGTGGGGACGCTTCCCCACACCCTGCTTCACGAGGGACCCGCACCGCACCCTCCGCACCTCCGTCGTCTCCCTACAATCACTACAGGATTGGACTATTCAGGGTTTAACAATCCGTTACTATTAAAATGTAAAAAGTCAATGTTTACATATGGGAATACCCAGAAGATTCATACACCCCATACATCATAGTGGGGGACATTACCTTATTAAGCCCCTCACTCTGAAATTCCGCTTTTGCATACTGATGCTGGTCTGAAAGACACAAAGGAAATCAGATGAGCCGGTTACATCACTCTTGTTGTTATAGAATTTTTATTTGAGATTGCTTGCTCGTCAGTTCAAGGTACACAATTTGAAGGGGGAAGGGGTTGTAAATAAATGTGTTTTTCCTAGTTGGCCTCCATGGACCTTAATGTAATCAGGCTTGAAGAAGGATTCATTGTCTGGGGGGCTTGCGTGTCTATTGTTCCTTTGCAAGGGGCCTCCCTAATACACAATCCTGCAAACTGGCCAGAGACTGTCCTCCTTCATACTTGAAGGTACAGGAAAAACAAATGTCTAAGGGGGCAGGTATGAGCACTTCTGCCCATCAATTGGTCTGAACCCAGGAGAGGGAGGACAATAAGCCACACGTTTGGTCAGTGAGTTGGTGCTGTGAAGTAAAGGGAGTAGTTCCGTTTCTGCAGCCGGGTCCTGGTGCCTATGAATGGATTGTAGAGATTGGTGCTGGATACACATGTTACGGTTGTGATATCCATCATCTGGATTTGAGAAACTACCCTACATTGCATTTTTCATGCTTTTTCCTTGCTTGTTTTAATTAATAAAAGCAAATAAAATCATCCCAGCAAAGTCTATGAGAATCCTGACTTGCTGTGCACATGTTGCTTCTTATTTCCTTGCCGTTTTTGATGCTGAAAAAAGAAGCAGCATGTCAATTGTTTCTGCGTTTTTTCCTACTTTTTATCACCAATTGAGTTCAATGGAGTCAGTGAAAAATGTAGGAAAAAACGCATGCTTTTTTGTGCGTTTTTGTGTGCTTTTTTGACGCCACTGCGGTTCCCTACAGCCATTTCCTCATCTCCCGGTCTTTACTGTAGGACCTTGTTCCAGGGAAGTCCGGTAAGGTCACAAGGTGAATCGAGTTCATGCCAGCGTATCACTGGGATTTCCTGCAAATCCAATGGCATGAACTTGGGTCACCATGTTATGTCACCAGGGTCCCTGCATCTAGTCCACAGAGCCAGTGTTAGCAGACATTTTCTCATCTTGCGGTCTTTACGGCGGGACTTTGCTTCAGGGAACTCCGGTGACATAGGTAGCCTGGTCTGTGAGGCGATCCATGCCTCAGTAACCCGGGGTCATCATGGTGACAACCCAGGGTTACCATGGCAGCAATTGGGTTCCTGTGATCGCATTACAGGGACCTGATCGCCAGGGAGAGTTAAGCGATTCCGCCCCCTGCCTCCTGAATGCTGCGATCATACTGCTGTGAGCGGCGCAAGCATTGCTCCTGGCAGCGAGAGTCGGGTCCCAGCTGTAAAATCACTCGGAGACCTGGCGGCGATCGCGAGTGCCTGAACCCCTGCAATCTCTATGACTAAATAACGCATGGAAAAAAGCATGTGAAAAAACGTGCAAATACAATAAAAAGAGTGGTTTTTTTCAGCTACTTTTTTCCTGCCAAAACATGTGTTTTTCTGTGCAGATTTTGTGCAGTAATTTGGTGTATAAATTTCAGCACCAAATCTGCATCTCCTGCCAAACTAATGGCAAGCGTTATGTCAGGGACTCTCAGCCATCACCAATGTCACCATATAATTGGAGGTCCTAGGTTTTGCCCAATGTGCGGTCTTCTGCAAATTACCATACTTATTTTGTAATTTGCATCTTTTTTGCATGCTTTGAGAGATTTTTTGACAATTTACTACTTTTGTGGCATTGGTTACATCCAAAATGAGCATCAACTGCCAGAGAAAGCGCATTGGCATCTGAATAGGACCTTGATGGATGGGAGCCATTTTGGCGGCACCTGTGGGTCACCGATATTTCTGTGCCGCTGTATCCCTCACATCAGTAAGGTAATATGTCGGGGACTGTCTCAGTCATCACCGATATCACCACATAACAAGAGGCGGGATGTTTTTGCCCAATTTGGAACACATTTTTGCAATTTTTGATTTGTTTTCGCCAGTATGGGTGACCCTTAAGAGCTTCTGCTACAGGAGCAAAAGAGGGTTACAAAATGAGCGTGCCCGACTCCAATGGACGGCGGGGTGAGGTGACGACTTCTAGAAGAAGCGATGGCTATGGCAGCTGTGACGGGTCGGAGGCCTGTGTGTGTGACGTTCATAAGATATAAGGTAAACAAGAGAGGGGGTTTGGAGGGGCCCAGCTCCAGCGGGATAGTCCTGAATTTGGGGTGCAGTGGTCTCTGGGGTAGGTCCCGACTCTGTGTGCACCCTTACGATATCATGGTGGAGCAGGTCTCTCCTCTTTCCATCTATAATAGAGAATATGGAGGAAGGTACCATGGCAACCGATCAGATTTCAACTGCCTTAACTACAGGGCTGGTGAGAAAGTGAAAGCAGTGAGGTGATTGGTCGCTGAGGATAACGTGTTCACTGACCATCTGCGCTGGTTTGTTTACAAGACGACCAATGGACCCTAGATACCACTCAGATTCCCATAGCAACCAGTAAAGCCTGCTTTACACGCTACAATATATCTTACAATGTGTCGGCGGGGTCAGAGTCGTCACCGCCGCCCGCCTGGACCCCCCCGCCCGACTGTGCCTAGCCGGCCGCCCGTCCCCGCTCGACGCCCCACGCGTGGACCCTCGCAGGCCCAGCGCGGAGGACGGGGAGCGGGCGGCTGAGGGCAGGCCGGAGGTCGCGCGGAGGGAGCGGACGGGCCCGACCGGCCCAGCCCTTAGAGCTAATCCTTATCCCGAAGTTACAGATCTGACTTGCCGACTTCCCTTACCTACATTGTTCCAACATGCCAGAGGTTGTTCACCTTGGAGACCTGCTGCGGATATGGGTACGGCCCAGGGCGAGATTTACACCAACTCCCCCGGATTTTCAAGGGCCAGCGAGAGCTCACCAGACGCCGCCGGACCCGCGACGCTTTCCAAGGCTCGGACCCCTCTCTCGGGGCGAACCCGTTCCAGGGCGCCCTGCCTCTCACAAAGGAAAGAGAACTCTCCCCGGGGCTCCCGCCGGCTTCTCCGGGATCGTTTGTGTTGCCGCTCTGGGCGCCCATGCCACCCCCTCCCCCTTTGTTTAGGGGGGAGGGGGAAGGCGGCGGGGCGCCCGTCTCCGCCGCTCTGGGTTCAGGGATCTGAACCAGACTCCCTTTCGATCGGCCGAGGGCGACGGAGGCCATCACCCGTCCCTTCGGAACGGCGCTCGCCGATCGCTTAGGACCGACTGACCCATGTTCAACTGCAGTTCACATGGAACCCTTCTCCACTTCGGCCTTCAAAGTTCTCATTTGAATATTTGCTACTACCACCAAGATCTGCACCCGCGGTGGCTCCGTCCGGGCCCTCGCCCGGGACTTCAGCGCTCACCGCGACGGCCCTCCTACTCATCGCAGCCTAGCCTCCTCGGGCGTCGACTGCCGGCGACGGGAGGGTATGGGCCCGACGCTCCAGCGCCATCCATTTTCAGGGCTAGTTGATTCGGCAGGTGAGCTGTTACACACTCCTTAGCGGATTCCGACTTCCATGGCCACCGTCCTACTGTCTATATCAACCAACACCTTTTCTGGGGTCTGATGAGCGTCGGCATCGGGCGCCTTAACCCGGCGTTCGGTTCATCCCGCAGTGCCAGTTCTGCTTACCAAAAGTGGCCCACTGGGCGCGCGCATTCCACGCCTGGCTCCAGGCCAGCGAGCCGGGCTTCTTAACCATTTAAAGTTTGAGAATAGGTTGAGATCGTTTCGGCCCCAAGACCTCTAATCATTCGCATTACCGGATAAAACTGGGTCTCTGGAGCGTGCCAGCTATCCTGAGGGAAACTTCGGAGGGAACCAGCTACTAGATGGTTCGATTAGTCTTTCGCCCCTATACCCAGGTTAGACGACCGATTTGCACGTCAGGACCACTGTGGAACTCCACCAGTTTCCTCTGGCTTCGTCCTGCCCGGGCATAGTTCACCATCTTTCGGGTCCTATCGCGCGCGCTCGTGCTCCACCTCCCCGACGGAGAGGGCGAAGCGGGCTGGTGGTGCGCCCGCCTTAGTAAACCCCCCGGAGCGGGCGGCGGGATCCCACCTCGGCCGGGGCGCCCCGGCCTTCACCTTCATTGCGCCACGGGGTTTCGCGTCGAGCCCTCGGACTCGCGCGTGCGTTAGACTCCTTGGTCCGTGTTTCAAGACAGGCCGGGTGGGTCACCGACATCGCCGCGGACCCCTGGCGACCGCCTCCCCTCCTAAGGGGGGGAGTTGGCAAGCCCTCCCGCAGCGGCGGCACGGCGGCGGGGGCCTCCTTCCTCCGTCGCCGAGCCCCGCTTCTCCCCCGCGGAACCACTGCCTCCGACCGACAGCCTCCCCCCAGAGAGGGAGATGCGCCGTCCGGGCGACGGGGGGATGGGGAGGGCAGGGCGGTTCCGAAAGAGGTCGCCGAGGAGGTCGTCTCCCTCGGCCCCGGGCGACTGCTTCTGCCGAGAGGGGTATATAACACCGGGAGGGCGTGAGCCCCGTGCCCGAGAGCGCAAGCGCAACCGCTCGGCCACCTTCTGCCCCTGAGGCCTTCACAGCCAGCCCGGAGCCGGTCGCGGTGCACCGTCGCGGAGGAAATGCACTCTGCGGGGACCGGAGCCGCCCGGGCCTAGTCCACCCCCTTCGCCTGTGGCCGGCGGCGCCCACCCCGCCCCCCGAGAGGGGACGGGTGAAGGCAGCCCGCCAGGCGAGCCGGGGTGGGAATTAGCGCGGGAACCCGTGACGGCCGACCAGAGCCCGCCTGGCTGAATCCCCCGGGCGGACCGCACGGACCCCACCCGTTTACGTCTTAGTGGTTTCACGCCCTCTTGAACTCTCTCTTCAATGTTCTTTTCAACTTTCCCTCACGGTACTTGTCCGCTATCGGTCTCGCGCCGGTATTTAGCCTTAGATGGAGTTTACCACCCGCTTTGGGCTGCATTCATAAACAACCCGACTCCGGGGAAACCTGGTCCCGCCGTGCCAGGGGCCGCTACCGGCCTACCACCGTCCGCGGGCTGGGGCCAGTATTAGAAGGACTCGGGCTCTTTAGCGACGCCGGGGTGGTCCGGTCTCCCGTACGCCACATTTCCCGCCGGGCAGACGGGGATTCGGCGCTGGGCTCTTCCCTCTTCACTCGCCGTTACTGAGGGAATCCTGGTTAGTTTCTTTTCCTCCGCTTAGTAATATGCTTAAATTCAGCGGGTCGCCACGTCTGATCTGAGGTCGAGTCAGAGTCCCGGAGAGGGCGGCGGCCGGGCGGGAAAGAGAAACGACGCGTCACGTCGGGCGGTCGTTTTCTATCCCTTCAGCCTCTTTTCTCCACGGACCACGCCGTTCCGCCCTCGCCGTCTTACGGGGGGGAGTGACCGGAGGCAGCCCTGTGTTGCCACAGACAGCCTCGCCGCGCTCTCCCGATTCCCGGGGCGGGGGCAGGTCTGGCTTTAGCGGGACGCAAGGAGACGGGGGAGAGGTCTGGGAACTCCCTTCCTCTTCCTTCTGAATCCCAGCAGCGCCGCGGAGGCAATCGACGGAGGGGCGACCCTCAGACAGGCGTAGCCCCGGGAGCAACCCGGGGCCGCAAGGTGCGTTCGAAGTGTCGATGATCAATGTGTCCTGCAATTCACACTAATTCTCGCAGCTAGCTGCGTTCTTCATCGACGCACGAGCCGAGTGATCCACCGTTAAGAGTCTCGCTCGTTTTTTTTTTCTCTGGATAACGTTGGTCGGCCGCAAAGGCGTAAAAAAACACGTGGGACGGGGGGTGTTCCGCTCAGGAAGGGGGCTCTGTTGTCCCGGGCGCTCGGCCTCTGCCGTCCCTACCTCTGACGGGGAGGGTAACAGAGAAGGGCTCGAGGCTTCTCGACCTACCGCCCGGTCCCGACCCCGGAGCGGGGTGCGGGCTCACGCGGGCGAGCGGTACCCGGGACGGCCTTCGACGCGCAGGTTGTTTCGTTTCCTGCGGCGGTTGGGCGACGGGAGGGAAGGGACCCCCTCCGCGTGCCGTCCCCTGCCGCGCAGGGAGCGCCAGCGGGGCGGAAGTCGGGGTCCCTCCGCTCCCGCATCAGGGGACGAGAGGAAAACCGTGAGCTTCCGGCCCTACACCTCCTTGGAGTGGGGGGTCGCTGGGCGAGACGGCGCGGGCCGCTCCTCGCTCTCTCGTTAATGATCCTTCCGCAGGTTCACCTACGGAAACCTTGTTACGACTTTTACGGAGGACCGTCCCGACGCCACGCCCGGGACCCCGGCTTGGTTTTGGTCTGATAAATGCACGCATCTCTGGCGGTCAGTGCTCGTTTATACGTATTAGCTATAGAATTACCACAGTTGTCCGAGTCAATGGTTTGGAGCGATCAAAGGAACCATAACTGATTTAATGAGCCATTCGCAGTTTCACTGTACCGTCCGTGTGTACTTACACATGCATGGCTTAATCTTTGAGACAAGCATATGCTACTGGCAGTATCAACCAGGTAGCCCGTCGGCGACCGAGCGACGCTCCAGAGAGGCGAAGAGGTGGACGCGTCGAGGTCGGGGAGACGGCAGAGAGACAGAGAGAGGGAGACGCGGGGGTGCACCCAGAGAATGCGCGGTGGGTTCGGGGAGGTGGCAAGGAGGACGCGAGGTCGGCGGAAGGCCGACCCTCTCAGCAGAGGGAGGACACCGCAGAAGGGAGCCCATACGGAAAAGCCGCACGGACGACCAGAAGCCCCCCGGGCGGAACGCGATGGCGAGGAGACTGGCCTCAGGGGGACGCCACGGGCAACACCCCACCAAAAGCCCGGGGCGACCCGCGAGGGGCCGCTTGGGGAACGGGCGGGGCTGAGGCAATGACGACCTGGTGCGGCTCCTCCATCTGGCTTAGTCCCACCTCCACACGCGCAAGGGGTCGTCGGTCCACAGGCAGGCCCGGAGCGGAAGGGCATCCGGAAGCCACCCGGCGAGACGCAGAAGCGAGGAGACTGGCCACCGGGGTCACCTGATGCGGCTCCTCCATCTGGCTTAGTCCCGCCTCCGCCGCGGGGGTCCTCAACCCGACCGGCGGAAGGGCGCGGGGTTGACGGGAGAGGGGGCTGGCTTTCAGGGTCCACCGCGACCAGGCGACTCAGAGGTCTCCCAGATGCTTGGCCTGGCCGTGTCGGCGTCGCCCTACCAGCGTAGTCCTCCCCCCACCCTCGCGCCCATACCTCAACGGCCTTTTTTTTTCTACTTTTCTTTTCGCCTCCCGTGGCTTTTCCAGCGGTGGGCCCAGCTGCCGACGGGATGGGGAAGGGGGCGCGGAGCGCGAGGGGGCCTCCCCTTTTTCCTCCGTCATGGGTTTCTCGCGCCATCTCTCCCTTTTATTTTTAACCAGCTTTCTCTGTCGGACCCTCGGTTCCCTTCTCGTTCCGACTCTCGCTTCTGCCCCTTTTCCGAGCCGCCTCGGGGAGGACGTTCAGGTACCGTGGAAGGTGTACGCAGGCCCGGTGGGGACGCTTCCCCACACCCTGCTTCACGAGGGACCCGCACCGCACCCTCCGCACCTCCGTCGTCTCCCTACAATCACTACAGGATTGGACTATTCAGGGTTTAACAATCCGTTACTATTAAAATGTAAAAAGTCAATGTTTACATATGGGAATACCCAGAAGATTCATACACCCCATACATTATAGTGGGGGACATTACCTTATTAAGCCCCTCACTCTGAAATTCCGCTTTTGCATACTGATGCTGGTCTGAAAGACACAAAGGAAATCAGATGAGCCGGTTACATCACTCTTGTTGTTATAGAATTTTTATTTGAGATTGCTTGCTCGTCAGTTCAAGGTACACAATTTGAAGGGGGAAGGGGTTGTAAATAAATGTGTTTTTCCTAGTTGGCCTCCATGGACCTTAATGTAATCAGGCTTGAAGTAGGATTCATTGTCTGGGGGGCTTGCGTGTCTATTGTTCCTTTGCAAGGGGCCTCCCTAATACACAATCCTGCAAACTGGCCAGAGACTGTCCTCCTTCATACTTGAAGGTACAGGAAAAACAAATGTCTAAGGGGGCAGGTATAAGCACTTCTGCCCATCAATTGGTCTGAACCCAGGAGAGGGAGGACAATAAGCCACACGTTTGGTCAGTGAGTTGGTGCTGTGAAGTAAAGGGAGAAGATCCGTTTCTGCAGCCGGGTCCTGGTGCCTATGAATGTACTGTAGAGATTGGTGCTGGATACACATGTTACGGTTGTGATATCCATCATCTGGATTTGAGAAACTACCCTACGTTGCATTTTTCATGCTTTTTCCTTGCTTGTTTTAATTAATAAAAGCAAATAAAATCATCCCAGCAAAGTCTATGAGAATCCTGACTTGCTGTGCACATGTTGCTTTTTATTTCCTTGCCGTTTTTGATGTTGAAAAAAGAAGCAGCATGTCAATTGTTTCTGCGTTTTTTCCTACTTTTTATCACCAATTGACTTCAATGGAGTCAGTGAAAAATGTAGGAAAAAACGCATGCTTTTTTGTGCGTTTTTGTGTGCTTTTTTGACGCCACTGCGGTTCCCTACAGCCATTTCCTCATCTCCCGGTCTTTACTGTAGGACCTTGTTCCAAGGAAGTCCGGTAAGGTCACAAGGTGAATCGAGTTCATGCCAGCGTATCACTGGGATTTCCTGCAAATCCAATGGCATGAACTTGGGTCACCATGTGATGTCACCAGGGTCCCTGCATCTAGTCCACAGAGCCAGTGTTAGCAGACATTTTCTCATCTTGCGGTCTTTACGGCGGGACTTTGCTTCAGGGAACTCCGGTGACATAGGTAGCCTGGTCTGTGAGGCGATCCATACCTCAGTAACCCGGGGTCATCATGGTGACAACCCAGGGTTACCATGGCAGCGATTGGGTTCCTGTGATCGCATTACAGGGACCTGATCGCCAGGGAGAGTTAAGCAATTCCTCCCCCTGCCTCCTGAATGCTGCGATCATACTGCTGTGAGCGGCGCAGGCATTGCTCCTGGCAGCGAGAGTCGGGTCCCAGCTGTAAACTCACTCGGAGACCTGGCGGCGATCACGAGTGCCTGAACCACTGCAGTCGCTATGACTAAATAACGCATGGAAAAAAGCATGTGAAAAAACGTGCAAATGCAATAAAAAGAGTGTTTTTTTTCAGCTACTTTTTTCCTGCCAAAACATGTTTTTCTGTGCAGATTTTGTGCAGTAATTTGGTGTATAAATTTCAGCACCAAATCTGCATCTCCTGCCAAACTAATGGCAAGCGTTATGTCAGGGACTCTCAGCCATCACCAATGTCACCATATAATTGGAGGTCCTAGGTTTTGCCAAATGTGCGGTCTTCTGCAAATTACCATACTTATTTTGTAATTTGCATCTTTTTTGCATTTTTTGAGAGATTTTTTGACAATTTACTACTTTTGTGGCATTGGTTACATCCAAAATGAGCATCAACTGCCAGAGAAAGCGCACTGGCATCTGAATAGGACCTTGATGGATGGGAGCCATTTTGGCGGCACCTGTGGGTCACCGATATTTCTGTGCCACTGTATCCCTCACATCAGTAAGGTAATATGTCGGGGACTGTCTCAGTCATCACCGATATCACCACATAACAAGAGGCGGGATGTTTTTGCCCAATTTGGAACACGTTTTTGCAATTTTTGATTTTATTTCGCCAGTATGGGTGACCCTTAAGAGCTTCTGCTACAGGAGCAAAAGAGGGTTACAAAATGAGCGTGCCCGACTCCAGTGGACGGCGGGGTGAGGTGACGACTTCTAGAAGAAGCGATGGCTATGGCAACTGTGACGGGTCGGAGGCCTGTGTGTTTGATGTTCATAAGATATAAGGTAAACAAGAGAGGGGGTTTGGAAGGGCCCAGCTCCAGCGGGATAGTCCTGAATTTGGGGTGCAGTGGTCTCTGGGGTAGGTCCCGACTCTGTGTGCACCCTTACGATATCATGGTGGAGCAGGTCTCTCCTCTTTCCATCTATAATAGAGAATATGGAGGAAGGTACCATGGCAACCGATCAGATTTCAACTGCCTTAACTACAGGGCTGGTGAGAAAGTGAAAGCAGTGAGGTGATTGGTCGCTGAGGATAACGTGTTCACTGACCATCTGCGCTGGTTTGTTTACAAGACGACCAATGGACCCTAGATACCACTCAGATTCCCATAGCAACCAGTAAAGCCTGCTTTACACGCTACAATATATCTTACAATGTGTCGGCGGGGTCAGAGTCATCACCGCCGCCCGCCTGGACCCCCCCGCCCGACTGTGCCTAGCCGGCCGCCCGTCCCCGCTCGACGCCCCACGCGTGGGCCCTCGCAGGCCCAGCACGGAGGACGGGGAGCGGGCGGCTGAGGGCAGGCCGGAGGTCGCGCGGACGGGCCCGACCGGCCCAGCCCTTAGAGCCAATCCTTATCCCGAAGTTACGGATCTGACTTGCCGACTTCCCTTACCTACATTGTTCCAACATCGAGAGGTATTTCACCTTGAAGACCTGCTGCGGATATGGGTACGGCCCAGGGCGAGATTTACACCAACTCCCCCGGATTTTCAAGGGCCAGCGAGAGCTCACCAGACGCCGCCGGAACCGCGACGCTTTCCAAGGCTCAGACCCCTCTCTCGGGGCGAACCCGTTCCAGGGCGCCCTGCCTCTCACAAAGGAAAGAGAACTCTCCCCGGGGCTCCCGCCGGCTTCTCCGGGATCGTTTGTGTTGCCGCTCTGGGCGCCCATGCTACCCCCTCCCCCTTTGTTTAGTGGGGAGGGGGAAGGCGGCGGGGCGCCCGTCTCCGCCGCTCTGGGTTCAGGGATCTGAACCAGACTCCCTTTCGATCGGCCGAGGGCGACGGAGGCCATCGCCCGTCCCTTCGGAACGGCGCTCGCCGATCGCTTAGGACCGACTGACCCATGTTCAACTGCAGTTCACATGGAACCCTTCTCCACTTCGGCCTTCAAAGTTCTCATTTGAATATTTGCTACTACCACCAAGATCTGCACCCGCGGCGGCTCCATCCGGGCCCTCGCCCGGGACTTCAGCGCTCACCACGCTGGCCCTCCTACTCGTCGCAGCCTAGCCTCCTCGGGCGTCGACTGCCGGCGACGGCCGGGTATGGGCCCGACGCTCCAGCCCCATCCATTTTCAGGGCTAGTTGATTCGGCAGGTGAGCTGTTACACACTCCTTAGCGGATTCCGACTTCCATGGCCACCGTCCTACTGTCTATATCAACCAACACCTTTTCTGGGGTCTGATGAGCGTCGGCATCGGGCGCCTTAACCCGGCGTTCGGTTCATCCCGCAGCGCCAGTTCTGCTTACCAAAAGTGGCCCACTGGGCGCGCGCATTCCACGCCCGGCTCCAGGCCAGCGAGCCGGGCTTCTTATCCATTTAAAGTTTGAGAATAGGTTGAGATCGTTTCGGCCCCAAGACCTCTAATCATTCGCTTTACCGGATAAAACTGGGTCTCTGGAGCGTGCCAGCTATCCTGAGGGAAACTTCGGAAGGAACCAGCTACTAGATGGTTCGATTAGTCTTTCGCCCCTATACCCAGGTTAGATGACCGATTTGCACGTCAGGGCCGCTGCGGAACTCCACCAGAGTTTCCTCTGGCTTCGTCCTGCCCGGGCGTGCCTGCGACGGAGCGGGCGAAGTGGGCTGGTGGTGCGCCCGCCTTTGTAAACCCCCCGGAGCGGGCAGCGGGATCCCACCTCGGCCTAGGCGTCCCGGCCTTCACTTTCATTGCGCCACGGGGTTTCGTGTCGAGCCCTCGGACTCGCGCGTGTGTTAATCTCCTTGGTCCGTGTTTCAAGACAGGCCGGGTGGGTCGCCGACATCGCCGCGGACCCCTGGCGACCGCCTCCCCCCCTAAGGGGGGGAGTCGGCAAGCCCTCCCGCAGCGGCGGCACTGCGCCGGAAGCGGGGGGCCCCCTTCCTCCGTCGCCGAGACCCACTTCCCCCCCGCGGAACCACTGCCTCCGACCGACAGCCTCCCCCCAGAGAGGGAGACGCGCCGTCCGGGCGACGGGGGGATGGGGAGGGCAGAGCGGTTCCGGAAGAGGTCGCCGAGGCGGTCGTCTCCCTCAGCCCCGGGCGACTGCTTCTGCCGAGAGGGGGATGTAACGCCGGGAGGGCGTGAGCCCCGTGCCCGAGAGCGCAAGCGCAACCTTTCGGCCTCCTTCCGCCCCTGAGGCCTTCACAGCCGGCCCGGAGCCGGTCGCGGTGCACCGTCGCGGAGGAAATGCACTCTGCGGGGACCGGAGCCGCCCGGGCCTAGTCCGCCCCCTTCGCCTGTGGCCGGCGGCGCCCACCCCGCCCCCCCAAGAGGGGACGGGTGAAGGCGGCCCGCCAGGCGAGCCGGGGTGGGAAGTAGCGCGGGAACCCGGGGCGGCCGACCAGAGCCCGCCTGGCTGAATCCTCCGGGCGGAACGCACGGACCCCACCCGTTTACGTCTTAGTGGTTTCACGCCCTCTTGAACTCTCTCTTCAATGTTCTTTTCAACTTTCCCTCACGGTACTTGTCCGCTATCGGTCTCGCGCCGGTATTTAGCCTTAGATGAAGTTTACCACCCGCTTTGGGCTGCATTCATAAACAACCCGACTCCGGGGAAACCTGGTCCCGCCGTGCCAGGGGCCGCTACCGGCCTACCACCGTCCGCGGGCTGGGGCCAGTATTAGAAGGACTCGGGCTCTTGAGCGACGCCGGGGTGGTCCGGTCTCCCGTACGCCACATTTCCCGCCGGGCAGACGGGGATTCGGCGCTGGGCTCTTCCCTCTTCACTCGCCGTTACTGAGGGAATCCTGGTTAGTTTCTTTTCCTCCGCTTAGTAATATGCTTAAATTCAGCGGGTCGCCACGTCTGATCTGAGGTCTTTAGTCGAGTCAGAGTCCCGGAGAGGGCGGAGGCCGGGCGGGAAAGAGAAACGACGCGTCACGTCGGGCGGTCGTTTTCTATCCCTTCAGCCTCTTTTCTCCACGGACCACGCCATTCCGCCCTCGCCGTCTTACGGGGGGGAGTGACCGGAGGTAGCCCTGTGTTGCCACAGACAGCCTCGCCGCGCTCTCCCGATTCCCGGGGCGGGGGCAGGTCTGGCTTTAGCGGGACGCAAGGAGACGGGGGAGAGGTCTGGGACCCCCCTTCCTCTTCCTTCTGAATCCCAGCAGCGCCGTGGAGGCGATCGACGGAGGGGCGACCCTCAGACAGGCGTAGCCCCGGGAGCAACCCAGGGCCGCAAGGTGCGTTCGAAGTGTCGATGATCAATGTGTCCTGCAATTCACACTAATTCTCGCAGCTAGCTGCGTTCTTCATCGACGCACGAGCCGAGTGATCCACCGTTAAGAGTCTCGCTCGTTTTTTTTTTCTCTGGATAACGTTGGTCGGCCGCAAAGGCGTAAAAAAACAGACGTGGGACGGGGGGTGTTCCGCTCAGGAAGGGGGCTCTGTTGTCCCGGGCGCTCGGCCTCCGCCGCCCCTACCTCTGACGGGGAGGGTAACAGAGAAGGGCTCGTGGCTTCTCGACCTACCGCCCGGTCCCGACCCCGGAGCGGGGTGCGGGCTCACGCGGGCGAGCGGTACCCGGGACGGCCTTCGACGCGCAGGTTGTTTCGTTTCCTGCGGCGGGTGGGCGACGGGAGGGAAGGGACCCCCTCCGCGTGCCGTCCCCTGCCGCGCAGGGAGCGCCAGCGGGGCGGAAGTCGGGTTCCCTCCGCTCCCGCATCAGGGGACGAGAGGAGAACCGTGAGCTTCCGGCCCCACACCTCCTTGGAGTGGGGGGTCGCTGGGCGAGACGGCGCGGGCCGCTCCTCGCTCTCTCGTTAATGATCGTTCCGCAGGTTCACCTACGGAAACCTTGTTACGACTTTTACGGAGGACCGTCCCGACGCCACGCCCGGGACCCCGGCTTGGTTTTGGTCTGATAAATGCACGCATCTCTGGCGGTCAGTGCTCGTTTATACGTATTAGCTATAGAATTACCACAGTTGTCCGAGTCAATGGCTTGGAGCGATCAAAGGAACCATAACTGATTTAATGAGCCATTCGCAGTTTCACTGTACCGTCCGTGTGTACTTACACATGCATGGCTTAATCTTTGAGACAAGCATATGCTACTGGCAGTATCAACCAGGTAGCCCGTCGGCGCCTGAGCGACGCTCCAGAGAGGCGAAGAGGTGGACGCGTCGAGGTCGGGGAGACGGCAGAGAGACCGTGACAGAGAGAGGGAGACGCGGGGGAGCACCCAGAGAATGCGCGGTGTGTTCGGGGAGGTGGCAAGGAGGACGCGAGGTCGGCGGAAGGCCGACCCGCTCAGCAGAAGGGAGGGCACCGCAGAAGGGAGCCCATACGGAAAAGCCGCACGGACGACCAGAAGCTCCCCGGGCGGAACGCGAAGGCGAGGAGACTGGCCTCAGGGGGACGCCACGGGCAACACCCCACCAAAAGCCCGCCGCTCCCGGGGCGACCCGCGATGGGCCGCTTGGGGAACGGGCGGGGCTGAGGCAATGACGACCTGGTGCGGCTCCTCCATCTGGCTTAGTCCCACCTCCACACGCGCA
Organism: Anomaloglossus baeobatrachus; assembly: GCF_048569485.1. Lineage (NCBI taxonomy): Eukaryota > Metazoa > Chordata > Amphibia > Anura > Aromobatidae > Anomaloglossus > Anomaloglossus baeobatrachus. Next base: position 54,074 of record NW_027442385.1, read on the forward strand.
AGGGGTCGTCGGTCCACAGGCAGGCCCGGAGCGGAAGGGCATCCAGAAGCCACCCGGCGAGACGCAGAAGCGAGGAGACTGGCCACCGGGGTCGCCTGATGCGGCTCTTCCATCTGGCTTAGTCCCGCCTCCGCCGCGGGGGTCCTCAACCCGACCGGCGGAAGGGCGCGGGGTTGACGGGAGAGGGGGCTGGCTTTCAGGGTCCACCGCGACCAGGCGACTCAGAGGTCTCCCAGATGCTTGGCCTGGCCGTGTCGGCGTCGCCCTACCAGCGTAGTCCTCCCCCCGCCCTCGCGCCCATACCTCAACGGACTTTTTTTCTGCTTTTCTTTTCGCCTCCCGTGGCTTTTGCAGCGGTGGGCCCAGCTGCCGACGGGATGGGGAAAGGGGCGCAGAGCGCGAGGGGGCCTCCCCTTTTTCCTCCGTCATGGGTTTCTCGCGCCATCTCTCCCTTTTATTTTTAAACCAGCTTTCTCTGTCGGACCCTCGGTTCCCTTCTCGTTCCGACTCTCGCTTCTGCCCCTTTTCCGAGCCGCCTCGGGGAGGACGTTCAGGTAGCGTGGAAGGTGTACGCAGGCCCGGTGGGGACGCTTCCCCACACCCTGCTTCACGAGGGACCCGCACCGCACTCTCCGCACCTCCGTCGTCTCCTCCCCATATGGGTAGGGGCTTAGGATAGATCAGGGGTAAGAAAAAGGATAGCCCGGCGGCAGAGTGGAAACGCCAACCGCCGCCACCACTTTCCCGCTGGGAGGTCGCAAAAGGCCGCCCTTGGAGAAGATTGTTGTGCTTCCCGGCACGGGGAGCGATTTGGACGACGGGCCCCCTCGCGCGACCTCCGCCGGAAGCTGGCCGGAAAGTCACGGGGTAGGTCCCCGCCGTTCGCCCATGCGGGTCTTCGGACCGCTTTCGAGGCTCAGGTCATTTCAAACTTGCCACTGCGAGGCCGCCCACCTCCGCAGGAGGGGGCGGCCAGCGCATTCACGCCACCGTAAGGAAGGTGAAATCCCAGGGGTGGAGGAGGAAGGGGCCGCTCGCCTGTGACCGGCGCTGGCTCCAGAGCCCGGGCCGAGCGAGCAGTGCCACCTCCTCGCCCGGGAGCGCTTCACCAAATCGATCGGAAGAGGATGAGCCTCCGCACCTCTGTCATCTCCTCCCCATAGGGGTAAGGGGCTCGGGACAGACCGGGGGTAAGAAAAAGGATAGCCCGGCAGCAGAGTGGAAACGCTAACCGCCGCCGCTGGGAGCTCGCAAAAGGCCGCCCTTGGAGAAGATCCCTGTGCTAACCAGCACGGGGAGCGTTCGAACGATGGGCCCCCTCGCGCAACCTCCGCCGGAAGCTGGCCGGGAAGTCGCAGGGTAGGTCCCCGCCGTTCGCCTGTGCAGGTCATCAGACCGCTTTCGAGGCTCTGGTCATTTCAAACTCACCACCGCGAGGCCACCTGCCTCAAGATGGGGGCAGCCAGCGCATTCGCGCCACCGTAAGGAAGGGGAAACCACAGGGGTGGAGGAGGAAGCGGCCGCTTGCCTGTGACCGGCGTGGGCTCCAGAGCCCGGGCCGAGCAAGCAGCGCCACCTCCCCACCCGGGTGCGCTTCGTCAAATCGATCAGAAGAGGACAACCCAGGGGTGGAAGAGAGAAGGGGTCTCTCGGACCGGAACCTTCACCCGGACCCGCTGGATGTCTGCGTACATCGGAGGCGCTCTGACTCCAGGCCCCACGTCTGGCAAATTCCCCTCCAGGAGCTGCAAGAGAGGCCAGAGCGCAAACCTGCTACCGGAAGGGGTCCCCGAACCGCACTTCGCAAATTAATCGGAGTACCGGTTCTCCGACCAGACCGTTCAAAGTCTGGAGAGGCGCTCTTCTCTCACATATATCTCCTGGAGGCATGGGACGAGGTGTCTTCGGGTGGTTGGGAGACGCCCCCGCATAATCCGGGTCGGTACCGCAAACTACCCGCCCACCTTGAACTGCCAGGCGTACGCGGCAGGAAAATTCAACCTCATCCCGGTTCTACTGATTTTTTTGCTCCTTTGGCTCCCTCTCTGGCCGCTTTGGGGTACTGCAACCGAGTATCTGCCAAAACGCATGGAACTGCCCGTCGAATTCGAGTTAAGAGGTGTAAACCATGGAAGTCTGAAAATTCAGAAACATTTTCAAAGTCCCAATGACTCTCCCGTGTGATTCTCTGGAGCCCTTTTCGGCTTCCGAGGCTGTCCAACTCCCCCCCGGATGACGGAAGTATAATAGTATTTTTTTTTTCTCCCATTTTTTCCCAACTGCCGAGGAAGATTGGGCGAAATTGTCTGGAGCCCTGCTCGGGTCCCCGAGGACCCGGACACCCCTTGAAAGTCATGTAAGTATGACAATTCTGAACAAATCTTTTTTTTCTCCCATTTTTTCCCAACTGCCGGGGAAGATTGGGCAAGATTGTCTGGAGCCCCGCTCGGGCCCCCGAGGGCCCGGACACCCCTTGAAAGCAATGGAAGTATGAAAATTCTGAACGGATCTTTTTTTTTCTCCCATTTTTTCCCAACTGCCGGGGAAGATTGGGCAAGATTGTCTGGAGCCCCGCTTGGGCCACCGGGGGTCCCGCCACCGCTCCGAGGCCACGGAGGTCCGAAAATTCTCAGTCTTTATCCAAGCGCCGAGGGCAGTCAGGCGAGAGTGCTCGGGGCCCCGCTCGGGCCCCCGGCACCTCTCCAAGGCTACGGAGGTCCGAAAATTTTCAGTCTTTATCCAAGCGCCGAGGGCAGTCAGGCGAGAGTGCCCGGGGCCAGATTGCCTGGAGCCCTTTTTGGATGCCGGGGGCTGCCGACGCCGGTCAGATCTCGGAAGTCTGAAAAATTAGTCTTTTTTTTCTAAGTCCCGTGTCATTGGTGCACTCAGTCTGCAAAGGGATAGGATTAGATACACCGCTCAGCAGACAGTATCACACAGGATAGGATTAGATACACAGCTCAGCAGACAGTATCACACAGGATAAGATTAGATACACAGCTCAGCAGACAGTATCACACAGGAGAGGATTAGATACACTGCTCAGCAGACAGTATCATACAGGACAGGATTAGATACACAGCTCAGCAGACAGTATGACAGGATAGGATTAGATATACAGCTCAGCAGACAATATGACAGGATAGGATTAGATACACAGCTCAGCAGACAGTGTCACACAGAATAGGATTAGATACACGGCTCAGCAGACAGTGTCACACAGAATAGGATTAGATACATGGCTCAGCAGACAGTGTCACACAGAATAGGATTAGATACACGGCTCAGCAGACAGCATCACACAGGATAGGAATAGATACACAGCTCAGCCGACAGTATCACAGAGGAGAGGATTAGATACACGGCTCAGCAGACAGTATCACACAGGAGAGGATTAGGTACACAGCTCAGCAGACAGTATTACACAGGATAAGATTTGCTACACCGCTCAGTAGACAGTATTACAAAGGATAGGATTAGATACACAGCTCAGCAGACAGTATCACACAGGAGAGGATTAGATACTCAGCTCATAAGACAGTATCACACAGGAGAGGATTAGATACACAGCTCAGCAGACAGTATCACACAGAATAGGATTAGATACACGGCTCAGCAGATAGTATCACATAGGACAGGATTAGATACACCGCTCAGCAGACAGCATCACACAGGACAGGATTAGATACATATCTCAGCAGACAGCATCACACAGGACAGGATTAGATACACAGCTCAGCAGACAGTATCACACAGGACAGGATTAGATACACAGCTCAGCAGACAGTATCACACAGGACAGGATTAGATACACGGCTTAGCAGACAGTATCACACAGGACAGGATTAGATACACGGCTCAGCAGACAGTATCACACAGGACAGGATTAGATACACGGCTCAGCAGACAGCATCACACAGGACAGGATTAGATACACGGCTCAGCAGACAGCATCACACAGGACAGGATTAGATACATAGCTCAGCAGACAGTATCACACAGGACAGGATTAGATACACGGCTCAGCAGACAGTATCACACAGGACAGGATTAGATACATAGCTCAGCAGACAGCATCAAACAGGACAGGATTAGATACACAGCTCAGCAGACAGCAACACACAGGACAGGATTAGAAACACAGCAGACAGTATCACACAGGACAGGATTAGATACACGGCTCAGCAGACAGTATCACACAGGACAGGATTAGATACACAGCTCAGCAGACAGTATCACACAGGACAGGATTAGATACACGGCTCAGCAGACAGTATCAACACAGGACAGGATTAGATACACGGCTCAGCAGACAGTATCACACAGGACAGGATTAGATACGTAGCTCAGCAGACAGTATCACACAGGAGAGGATTAGATACACAGCTCAGCAGACAGTATCACACAGGACAGGATTAGATACACGGCTCAGCAGAAAGTATCACACAGGAGAAGATTAGATACACAGCTCAGCAGATAGTATCACACAGAAGAAGAATAGATACACGGATCAGCAGACAGGATCACACAAGCTCAGCAGACAGTATCACCCAGGAAAAGATTAGATACACAGCTCAGCAGACAGTATTACCCAGGAGAGGATTAGATACACAGCTCAGCAGACAGTATCACACAGGACAGGATTAGATACACAGCTCAGCAGACAGTATCACCCAGGAGAGGATTAGATACACAGCTCAGCAGACAGTATCATACAGGATAGGATTAGATACACGGCTCAGCAGACAGGATCACACAGGAGAGGATTAGATACACAGCTCAGCAGACAGTATTGCACAGGATAAGATTTGCTACACCGCTCAGCAGACAGTATCACACAGGATAGGATTAGATACACAGCTCATCAGACAGTATCACACAGGTTAGGATTAGATACACAGCTCATCAGAAAGTATCACACAGGATAGGATTAGATACACAGCTCAGACAGACAGTATAACACAGGCGAAACCTCCACTGTGCAGCCTATCATCATCCCAGCCTCCACTGTGCAGCGTATCATCATCATCATCATCCCAACCTCCACTGTGCAGCCTATCATCATCATCCCAGCCTCCACTGTGCAGCCTATCATCATCATCATCATCCCAGGCTCCACTGTGCAGCCTATCATCATCATCCCAGCCTCCAGTGTGCAGCCTATCATCATCATCATCCCAGCCTCCACTGTGCAGCCTATCATCATCATCATCATCCCAGCCTCCACTGTGCAGCCTATCATCATCCCAGCCTCCACTGTGGAGCCTATCATCATCATCATCCCAGCCTCCACTGTGGAGCCTATCATCATCATCATCCCAGCCTCCACTGTGCAGCCTATCATCATCATCATCATCCCAGGCTCCACTGTGCAGCCTATCATCATCATCCCAGCCTCCAGTGTGCAGCCTATCATCATCATCATCCCAGCCTCCACTGTGCAGCCTATCATCATCATCCCAGCCTCCACTGTGCAGCCTATCATCATCCCAGCCTCCACTGTGGAGCCTATCATCATCATCATCCCAGCCTCCACTGTGCAGCCTATCATCATCATCCCAGCCTCCACTGTGCAGCCTATCATCATCATCATCATTCCAGCCTCCACTGTGCAGCCTATCATCATCCCAGCCTCCACTGTGCAGCCTATCATCATCATCATCATCATTCCAGCCTCCACTGTGCAGCCTATCATCATCCCAGCCTCCACTGTGCAGCCTATCATCATCCCAGCCTCCACTGTGCAGCCTATCATCATCATCTCAGCCTCCACTGTGCAGCCTATCATCATCATCATCATCCCAGCCTCCACTATGCAGCCTTTCATCATCATCCCAGCCTCCACTTTGCAGCCTATTATCATCAATCCAGCCTCCACTGTGCAGCCTATCATCATCAACCCAGCCTCCACTGTGCAGCCTATCATTATCATCATCCCAGCCTCCACTGTGCAGCCTATCATTATCATCATCCCAGCCTCCACTGTGCAGCCTATCATCATCATCATCATCATCACAGCCTCCACTGTGCAGCCTATCATCATCATCATCATCCCAGCCTCCACTGTGCAGCCTGTCATCATCATCAACCCAGCCTCCACTGTGCAGCCTATCATCATCATCATCCCAGCCTCCACTGTGCAGCCTATCATCATCATTATCCCAGCCTCCACTGTGCAGCCTATCATCATCATCATCATCCCAGCCTCCACTGTGCAGCCTGTCATCATCATCATCCCAGCCTCCACTGTGCAGCCTATCATCATCATCATCATCATCCCAGCCTCCACTGTGTAGCCTATCATCATCCCAGCCTCCACTGTGCAGCCCATCATCATCATCATCATCCAAGCCTCCACTGTGCAGCCTAGCAGCCTATCATCATCATCATCCCAGCCTCCACTGTGCAGCCTATCATCATCATCCCAGCCTCCACTGTGCAGCCTATCATCATCAGCATCATCCCAGCCTCCACTGTGCAGCCTATCATCATCATCATCCCAGCCTCCACTGTGCAGCCTATCATCATCATCCCAGCCTCCACTGTGCAGCCTATCATCATCATCCCAGCCTCCACTGTGCAGCCTATCATCATCATCATCATTCCAGCCTCCACTGTGCAGCCTATCATCATCCCAGCCTCCACTGTGCAGCCTATCATCATCATCATCATTCCAGCCTCCACTGTGCAGCCTATCATCATCCCAGCCTCCACTGTGCAGCCTATCATCATCATCCCAGCCTCCACTGTGCAGCCTATCATCATCATCCCAGCCTCCACTGTGCAGCCTTTCATCGTCATCCCAGCCTCCACTTTGCAGCCTATTATCATCAATCCAGCCTCCACTGTGCAGCCTATCATCATCAACCCAGCCTCCACTGTGCAGCCTATCATTATCATCATCCCAGCCTCCACTGTGCAGCCTATCATCATCATCATCCCAGCCTCCACTGTGCAGCCTATCATCAGCATCATCCCAGCCTCCACTGTGCAGCCTATCATCATCATCATCATCCCAGCCTCCACTGTGCAGCCTGTCATCGTCATCATCCCAGCCTCCACTGTGCAGCCTATCATCATCATCATCATCATCATCCCAGCCTCCACTGTGTAGCCTATCATCATCCCAGCCTCCACTGTGCAGCCTATCATCATCATCATCATCCCAGGCTCCACTGTGCAGCCTATCATCATCATCCCAGCCTCCAGTGTGCAGCCTATCATCATCATCATCCCAGCCTCCACTGTGCAGCCTATCATCATCATCCCAGCCTCCACTGTGCAGCCTATCATCATCATCATCATCATCATCATTCCAGCCTCCACTGTGCAGCCTATCATCATCCCAGCCTCCACTGTGCAGCCTATCATCATCATCATCATTCCAGCCTCCACTGTGCAGCCTATCATCATCCCAGCCTCCACTGTGCAGCCTATCATCATCCCAGCCTCCACTGTGCAGCCTATCATCATCATCCCAGCCTCCACTGTGCAGCCTATCATCATCATCCCAGCCTCCACTGTGCAGCCTTTCATCGTCATCCCAGCCTCCACTTTGCAGCCTAGTATCATCAATCCAGCCTCCACTGTGCAGCCTATCATCATCAACCCAGCCTCCACTGTGCAGCCTATCATTATCATCATCCCAACCTCCACTGTGCAGCCTATCATCATCATCATCCCAGCCTCCACTGTGCAGCCTATCATCATCATCATCCCAGCCTCCACTGTGCAGCCTATCATCATCATCATCATCCCAGCCTCCACTGTGCAGCCTGTCATCATCATCATCCCAGCCTCCACTGTGCAGCCTATCATCATCATCCCAGCCTCCACTGTGCAGCCTTTCATCGTCATCCCAGCCTCCACTTTGCAGCCTATTATCATCAATCCAGCCTCCACTGTGCAGCCTATCATCATCAACCCAGCCTCCACTGTGCAGCCTATCATTATCATCATCCCAGCCTCCACTGTGCAGCCTATCATCATCATCATCCCAGCCTCCACTGTGCAGCCTATCATCATCATCATCCCAGCCTCCACTGTGCAGCCTATCATCATCATCATCATCCCAGCCTCCACTGTGTAGCCTATCATCATCCCAGCCTCCACTGTGCAGCCCATCATCATCATCCCAGCCTCCACTGTGCAGCCTAGCAGCCTATCATCATCATCATCCCAGCCTCCACTGTGCAGCCTATCATCATCATCCCAGCCTCCACTGTGCAGCCTATCATCATCAGCATCATCCCAGCCTCCACTGTGCAGCCTATCATCATCATCATCCCAGCCTCCACTGTGTAGCCTATCATCATCATCATCCCAGCCTCCACTGTGCAGCCTATCATCATCATCATTCCAGCCTCCACTGTGCAGCCTATCATCATCATCCCAGCCTCCACTGTGCAGCCTATCATCATCATCATTCCAGCCTCCACTGTGCAGCCTGTCCTCATCATCATCCCAGCCTCCACTGTGCAGCTTATCATTATCATCCCATCCACTGTGCAGCCTATCATCATCATCCCAGCCTCCACTGTGCAGCCTATCATCATCATCATCTCAGCCTCCACTGTGCAGCCTATCATCTTACCAGCCTCCACTGTGCAGCCTATCATCATCATCTCAGCCTCCACTGTGCAGCCTATCATCATCATCATCCCAGCCTCCACTGTGCAGCCTATCATCATCATCATCCCAGCCTCCACTGTGCAGCCTATCATCATCCCAGCCTCCACTGTGCAGCCTATCATCATCATCCCAGCCTCCACTGTGCAGCCTATCATCATCATCATCATCATCCCAGCCTCTACAGTGCAGCCTATCATCATCATCATCCCAGCCTCTACTGTGCTGCCTATCATCATCATCCCAGCCTCCACTGTGCAACCTATCATCATCATCATCCCAGCCTCCACTGTGCAGCCTATCATCATCATCATCCCAGCCTCCACTGTGCAGCCTATCATCATCATAATCCCAGCCTCTACTGTGCAGCCTACCATCAGCATCATTCCAGCCTCCACTGTTCAGCCTATCATCATCATCATCCCAGCCTCCACTGTGCAGCCTATCATCATCATCATCCCAGCCTCCACTGTGCAGCCTATTATCATCATCATCATCCCAGCCTCCACTGTGCAGCCTATCATCATCATCATCCCAGCCTCCACTGTGCAGCCTATCATCATCATCATCCCAGCCTCCACTGTGTAGCCTATCATCATCATCATCCCAGCCTCCACTGTGCAGCCTATCATCATCATCATCCCAGCCTCCAGTGTGAAGCCTATCATCATCATCCCAGCCTCCACTGTGCAGCCTATCATCATCATCATCATCCCAGCCTCCACTGTGAAGCCTATCATCATCATCATCTTAGCCTCAACTGTGCAGCCTATCATCATCATCATCCCAGCCTCCACTGTGCAGCCTATCATCATCATCATCCCAGCCTCCACTGTGCAGCCTATCATCATCATCATCATCATCCCAGCCTCCACTTTGAAGCCTATCATCATCATCTTAGCCTCAACTGTGCAGCCTATCATCATTATCATCCCAGCCTCCAGTGTGCAGCCTATCATCATCATCATCATCCCCGCCTCCACTGTGTAGCCTATCATCATCATCATCCCAGCCTCCACTGTGCAGCCTATTATCATCATCATCATCCCAGCCTCCACTGTGCAGCCTATCATCATCATCATCATCCCAGCCTCCACTGTGCAGCCTATCATCATCATCATCCCAGCCTCCACTGTGCAGCCTATCATCATCATCATCCCAGCCTCCACTGTGTAGCCTATCATCATCATCATCCCAGCCTCCACTGTGCAGCCTATCATCATCATCATCCCAGCCTCCAGTGTGAAGCCTATCATCATCATCCCAGCCTCCACTGTGCAGCCTATCATCATCATCATCATCCCAGCCTCCACTGTGAAGCCTATCATCATCATCATCTTAGCCTCAACTGTGCAGCCTATCATCATCATCATCCCAGCCTCCACTGTGCAGCCTATCATCATCATCATCCCAGCCTCCACTGTGCAGCCTATCATCATCATCATCCCAGCCTCCACTTTGAAGCCTATCATCATCATCTTAGCCTCAACTGTGCAGCCTATCATCATTATCATCCCAGCCTCCAGTGTGCAGCCTATCATCATCATCGTCATCCCCGCCTCCACTGTGTAGCCTATCATCATCATCATCCCAGCCTCCACTGTGCAGCCTATCATCATCATCATCCCAGCCTCCACTGTGCAGCCTATCATCATCATCATCCCAGCCTCCACTGTGTAGCCTATCATCATCATCATCATCCCAGCCTCCACTGTGCAACCTATCATCATCATCCCAGCCTCCACTGTGCAGCCTATCATCATCATCATCCCAGCCTCCACTGTGCAGCCTATCATCATCATCATCCCAGCCTCCACTGTGCAGCCTATCATCATCCCAGCCTCCACTGTGCAGCCTATCATCATCATCCCAGTCTCCACTGTGCAGCCTCCCATCATCCCAGCCTCCACTGTGCAGCCTCCCATCATCCCAGCCTTCCCTGTGCAGCTTCCCATCATACCAGCCTCCACTGTGCAGCCTCCCATCATCCCAGCCTCCATTGTGCAGCCTCCCATTATCCCAGCCTCCACTGTGCAGTCTCCCATCATCCCAGCCTCCACTGTGCAGCCTCCCATCATCCCAGCCTCCACTGTGCAGCCTCCCATCATCCTAGCCTCCACTGTGCAGCCTCCCATCATCCCAGCCTCCACTGTGCAGCCTCCCATCATCCCAGCCTTCCCTGTGCAGCCTCCCATCATCCCAGCCTCCACTGTGCAGCCTCCCATCATCCCAGCCTCCACTGTGCAGCCTCCCATCATCCTAGCCTCCACTGTGCAGCCTCCCATCTTTATCATCATCATCCGAGCCTCCCAAACCCTCTAGCGTGCAGCTTCACATCATCATCATCCTCATCACACAACTGCATGCCTGCAACCTGCTAACCTCACTAACCTGTATCTGTATCAATGAGGCCTGTGTCTCCGGTGCTTAGGTCTCCGGTGCCTAAATCACTGGTGTCTGCTGTCTATGGGGCCTGGGTGTCCTGTGCCTGGTTCTGTGTCCATGGAGCTTGGGTCTCCGGTGCCTAGGTTTCGGTTGACCATGCGCCACAGTGCTTTGCGTGCCAATGGTGCGTGGCTGCTTCTCTGGCGCGCTGAATAAAGGACACGCCCCTAACAGTAGATGGATACGCCCCGGAAGTGACGTCATAACCTGCAAGCAGCCTGTATTCTCTAGCATCTACCCAGATCATTTACCCGCTAGTCCACTGTTGAGCTAGAATGTACGGGCTCCTGTCCGGGTAGTAGGCGGCTGTATGGTTGGCGTGGCAATGTTTCTTCCTGTCCACTATATTCCTACACCCCCCATCTCACCCGTCCCCCCGCTTCTATGATAATCACCTCTATGCCCACGTGACTTAGAGAAAGAATGTTTTTTCCCTCTGGAAACGTCTCGCTAGAAACACCAGACGGCAGTTTGAACACGCCCCATCACATGACAAGTGACGTCATACCAGGCAGAAGCTAGTACACTCTAGCATCTACATCCTCCCACCACTAGGTGTCGCTAGTGATCGCAGTGTCGGCGCTCTGTCCACCGATGTTATAAAAGGAGCGCGGCGAGGAAGACGGCGCCATTATGATCACACGAGTAACGCAGAAAGCACTGACAATGATCTGTGCGGTGTCTATAGCGCTGCCACAACCAGTCTATGGGGAAATTACACAGGAAAAGAGGCTAGTTATAGGGCAGACGGCGCCATTATTATCGCACAGTGCAGGGGAGAGCTGTGACAATGAGCTGTGCTGTCTCTATAGTGCGGCCACAACCAGTCTATGGAGCAATTATACAGGGAAAAGAGGCTAGATATAGATATAGGGCAGACGGCGCAGCTCAGTGTAAAGGCGCCAGTGTGAATATGGGGCAGGGTTTAGTGATTTCATGAGGTAAAATCACCTCACAAAAGATGGTTCCTGCAGAGACGATCACTCAGAGAAGCGGATGAGGCCTCTATAGATAGTAATGTTGGCAGTATTGGTAGATTACGACGAGCATGGCGGCAATGCTCAGAATCACCATTAATGTTACACAATCCCTAAATATTACATGTGCCATTATAAATAGGAAGGTAAAAAAGAGAAAATGCCGCACAGAGGGCAAAAAAATTCCGAAAATAAACCCAAAATCGGAAAATGCAGGAAAAAAGTGACCGAACCTCAGAAATAGAGAAATCATCAGAGAGAAAATACTGAGGAAAATGTGCAAAATAATCCAAAAATCAGCAAATCCTGTGTAATTACATCAAAGGGGGAAAATCTGATGGAACGGAAGCGCAAAAGTGACGAAACCGAACTCGAAAAATACAGCAATAATTATACATAACAGCAATAATAGGGATGAGAGAAAAATACCGCACAGAGCGCAAAAGAGGGTCCGAAAATCATCAGAATCCGTATAAATGAGGTCAAAAGACGAGAAAATCATTTTACAGCATCAAAACCCAGAAAAAAGCGTAATAGTGATAATAGGAAATAGTGCGAAAAATTCACATTTTAACCCCCTCATGGCCACAATATATACGTCCTTGGCCAGGTCTGTCCCTTTAATGCAGGCTCCCTTTTGCCGCCTCCATTTACTCTCCTGTGACATAAACGCCGGCACTCAGGAGATCAGCGTTTCTGCTGTACAGAGCGGTGCTGATGAGGCTGAAGCTTCGCTCTCATCAGAAGTGATCGAACACTGCAGGCAAAAAAAGTCTTTTAAGGGGACTAGTAAAATCATTAAAAAATATAAATAAAAAAATGAAAAAACCTACAAGTTAAAATCATCTCCATTTTGCTCCATTGAAAATACGTAAAAAAAAATTACACATTTGTTATCGCCGTGTTCAGAAATGCCCAATCTATCAAAACATAAAATCAATTAATCTGATTGGCACACGATGCAGCTAGAAAAAAAAGCAAAACGCCAGAATTACGTTTTATTGGTCACTGCAACATTGCATAAAAATGTAATAGCGGGCGATCAAAACATCATATCTACCCAAAAATTGTATCATTAAAAACACCAGCTCAAGACGTAAGAAAATAAGATGTCACTGAGCCCCAGATCCGAGAAATGAGAACGGAGCGGGTGACGGAACCTGGCGACAAAAGAACAGTTTTATATTTATGTTTTACCAACTTCTGAATATTTTTCACCCCTTAGATAACAGTAAATCTATATGGGTTTGGTGTCTACAAACTCGTATTGATTTGGAGACTGATACTGCCAGGTCAGATTTAGCATAGCGTGAGCATGGTAAAGAAAGAAGCCCCCAAAACAATCGTGAATTGCACTTTTTTTTCGCAATTTCATCGCACTTTAATTTTTTTCCCATTTTCCAGTTGAATATGTGGCAAAATGAATAGTGTCATTAAAAAGTGCAACTCTTCCTGCAAAAATCAAGTCTTCATATGGAAAAGTAACAAAGTTATGGCTTTTGGAAGAAGGGGCGGAAAAAACCCAGAAGATTGCCCCAGGGGAAAAGGGGTTAAGATGGAAAAAGAAAACAAAAATTCTTATAGGTATTTTTGCCTTCTCCGATTGACTTAAAAAAATTGCAGAATAGAAAACTGAGAGAAACTGAACATAATAAAATCTTTTTGACCTCCACTGATATCATGAAGATGATCCTCCAGAAACCGCAGCCAATCGTGTATCATTGGCACTTGATACTAGATATATATGTGTATATATATATATATATATATATATATATATATATATATATATATATATATTACACACACACGCACACACACGCACACGTCCCGGGTGTATGTACTGGATATCAGGCAATCTGGCAGCTCTGTGCTGATCCTAAATCCTTCGGCCTCATTCATTCCTCATTTTTTCTCGGATGAGTGAGATCCATGTTTCTCACGGATCACTCTCAGAGCTGCGATAGTGAATATGGCTTTTCACAAGTCCATGGTTTTTCGTGGACTGATTGCACAGAAACGTAGAGCCGTCCGATAATGATCCATGCGTCAGACCTATATCAGCAGTGCAGGTCTATGGGTCCAGGAACAATCTCTCGGCACTCTGCCACCATCTGTAACATCTGTTTCACTAATGGGAAACATAGTCAAACTTGTTTTCTTTGTCGCTCCATTGGGAGACCCAGACAATTGGGTGTATAGGCTATGCCTCCGGAGGCCGCACAAAGTATTACACTAAAAGTGTAAAGCCCCTCCCCTTCTGCCTATACACCCCCCGTGGTCACACGGGCTGCTCAGTTAGTTTTTTGCTTTGTGCGAAGGAGGCAGACATGCACGCACAGCTCCACAGATTAGTCAGCAGCAGCTGCTGACTATGTCGGATGGAAGAAAAGTGGGCTCATATAGAGCCCCCAGCATGCTCCCTTCTCACCCCACTTTTGTCGGCGGTGTTGTTAAGGTTGAGGTATCCATTGCGGGTACGGAGGCTGGAGCCCACATGCTGTTTTCCTTCCCCATCCCCCTCAGGGCTCTGGGTGAAGTGGGATCCTATCGGTCTCCAGGCACAGGAGACCGTGCTTCATCCACATCTCCTGTGGAGCCTGCTGGATATGAGCCGGGTACCGTTCAGGGATATGGCCCTGCTTCTGTAAGGTACTCTGTATCCCTGTGGGGTCCGCGCACAGCAACACTGCAGCTTTGCTGGGTGTGCTAGTACGCCGGGGACCGCGGCGCTGACAGGGTTTAATGTGCCATTACACACTCAGCGTTACTGAGTGTGTTTATGTTTAGGGACCGCCGCGCTAACCGCCGCTGCCACAGAACACTGTGGCGCGGCTGGGACTTGTAGTGCGCCGGGGACTTCCGCGCTGGCCGCGCTTATACGGCGGCAGCGCTTATTACTATAGTCCCCGGCTTGACTTGCGGCCTGGTCTCCTTTTCCTCCCGCCCTCACCCCTGACAGGCAGGAGAAAGGCGGGACGCTGCACAGCACGAGCAGCACGGAGGGCTGGAGCATGCTTTGCATACTCCATCCCTCTCACTGTGCACAGTGCAGGCACCAGTTCCCGCACTTTCTAGGCCACGCCCACGACTCCCCTCTCTCCTCAGGACGCCGGCAGCCATTCCTGTCAGCTCCTCGGACGCAGCAGAGGGGGACAAGGTCTGGGGGACCCAGGCAGGGACTTCGGTGGCCTCACAACCGCTTTTAAGCGGGTGGTAAGCAGCACCTGTGGTGCCAGCCCCATTGTGCAGTAGTGTAACTATACAATTTACACTGTATGGTGCACAGTTCATTCTGGCTATATACCCTATTGTGTTGCTTAGGGAAGATAATAGCATGGCGCCCACAAAAGGCAGGGGTGCCAAAACACAGGCTTATTATGCTGCCTGCGCCGCATGTACGACCCCGCTACCGGCAGGTTCCACTGACCCTCATTGTGTACAGTGCTCGGGCCCTGTGACACTTGCTCAGCCAGAGCCTCTGCTAAGAGGGGCCCAGGGGGAGCCACCTGCTGACAATGTCCAGGTGACAGGGACAGAGTTTGCAAAACTCTCTGACACTATGGCTAAGATACTAGAAGCCTTGCAGTCCAGGCCGATATCTCAGCACAGGGACTCTGTTGAATCTGTGTTCCCTGGGCCCCCTCAGTTGGACCAACAATGTCCTCCCGGGGTATCTCATAGATCCCGGGCTGAGGGTTCTGACACAGACCCCAGCCCCAGACCGACTAAGCGAGCTCGCTTAGATTTTCCCTCAACATCATCATATTGTTCAGGGTCTCAGCGAGGGGAATCTCGGATTGATGAAGCGGAAACAGTTGATCAGGATTCTGATCCTGAGGGCGCTCTCAATCTTAATACTGCAGACGGGGACGCCATAGTGAATGATCTTATTGCGTCCATCAATCAAATGCTGGATATTTCTCCCTCAGCTCCTCCGGCAGAGGAGGCGGCTTCTCAACAGGAGAAATTCCGTTTCAGGTTCCCCAAGCGTACACCGAGCATGTTTCTGGACCACTCTGATTTCAGAGAGGCAGTCCAGAATCACCATGCTTGTCCAGATAAGCGTTTTTCTAAGCGTCTTAAGGATACACGTTATCCTTTTCCCCCTGACGTGGTTAAAAGTTGGACTCAATGTCCCAAAGTGGATCCTCCAATCTCCAGACTGGCGGCTAGATCCATACTTGCAGTGGAAGATGGGGCTTCACTCAAAGATGCCACTGACAGGCAGATGGAGCTCTGGTTGAAATCCATCTATGAAGCTATAGGCGCTTTCTTTTGCCCCAGCATTCGCAGCTGTTTGGGCGCTGCAAGCTATCTCAGCAGGTCAAGCGCAAATTGAAGCAGCCACACGCACGTCCGCACCACAAGTGGCGTCCATTACCACTCAGACCTCGGCATTTGCGTCTTACGCTATTAATGCTGTCCTGGACTCTGCGAGCCGGACGGCGGTTGCAGCCGACAATTCGGTGGTACTCCGCAGGGCCTTGTGGCTACGGGAATGGAAGGCAGATTCTGCTTCCAAAAAGCGATTAACCAGTTTGCCAATTTCTGGCGACAGATTGTTTGGCGAGCGTTTGGATGAAATCATCAAACAATCCAAGGGAAAGGATACATCCTTGCCCCAGCCCAAACCGAACAGACCCCCACAGAGGAAAGGACAGTCGAGGTTTCGGTCCTTTCGGGGCGCGGACAAGTCTCAATTCTCCTCGTCCAAAAGGCCTCAGAAAAATCAGAGGAACTCCGACTCATGGCGGTCTAACTCACGTCCTAAACAGACCGCCGGAGGTGCCGCTACCAAGGCGGCTTCCTCATGACTTGCAGCCACTTCACACCGCATCCTCGGTCGGTGGCAGGCTCTCCCGCTTTTGCGACATCTGGCTGCCACAGGTACAAGACCGGTGGGTGAGAGACATTCTGTCTTACGGTTACAGGATAGAGTTCAGCTCTCGTCCTCCGGCTCGATTCTTCAAAACTTCTCCGCCTCCCGAGCGAGCCGATGCTCTTTTGCAGGCGGTAGGCACTCTAAAGGCGGAAGGAGTGGTGGTCCCTGTGCCGCTTCAGCAACAGGGTCACGGTTTTTACTCCAACCTGTTTGTGGTTCCAAAGAAGGACGGGTCTTTCCGTCCTGTCCTGGACCTGAAACTACTCAACAAACACGTGAAGACCAGGCGGTTCCGGATGGAATCCCTCCGCTCCGTCATCGCCTCAATGTCC
The DNA here is from genome assembly GCF_048569485.1 of Anomaloglossus baeobatrachus. Lineage (NCBI taxonomy): Eukaryota > Metazoa > Chordata > Amphibia > Anura > Aromobatidae > Anomaloglossus > Anomaloglossus baeobatrachus. The sequence goes on from NW_027442385.1 coordinate 71,341, forward strand.
CAAGGAGATTTCCTCGCATCGATCGATATCAAAGATGCTTATCTCCACGTACCGATTGCTGCAGAGCATCAGCGCTTCCTACGCTTTGCCGTAGGACACGAGCACCTGCAGTTCGTGGCACTGCCGTTCGGCCTGGCGACAGCCCCACGGGTCTTCACCAAGGTCATGGCTTCAGTAGTAGCGGTACTCCACTCTCAGGGACACTCAGTGATTCCTTACTTGGACGATCTGCTGGTCAAGGCACCCTCTCAAGAGGCATGCCAACACAGCCTCAACGCTACTCTAGAAACTCTCCAGAGTTTCGGGTGGATTATCAAGTTTCCAAAGTCAAATCTGACACCGGCCCAATCGATAACATATCTTGGCATGGAGTTTCATACTCTAGCAGCGATAGTGAAACTCCCGCTGACCAAACAGCGTTCACTACAGACAGGAGTGCAATCTCTCCTGCAGGGCCAGTCGCACTCCCTGAGACGCCTCATGCACTTCCTAGGGAAGATGGTAGCGGCGATGGAGGCAGTTCCTTTTGCGCAGTTTCATCTGCGTCCTCTTCAATGGGACATCCTACGCAAATGGGACAGGAATCCGACGTCTCTCGACAGAAACGTCTCTCTTTCTCAAGCAACCAAAGCTTCTCTTCGGTGGTGGCTTCTTCCCACTTCACTATCGAAGGGGAAATCTTTTCTACCTCCATCCTGGGCAGTGGTCACGACGGACGCGAGTCTGTCAGGGTGGGGAGCAGTTTTTCTCCACCACAGGGCCCAGGGTACGTGGACTCAGCAAGAGTCCTCACTCCAGATCAATGTCCTGGAAATCAGAGCAGTGTATCTTGCCCTGAAGGCTTTCCAGCAGTGGCTGGAAGGCAAGCAGATCCGAATTCAATCGGACAACTCCACAGCGGTGGCTTACATCAACCACCAAGGCGGGACACGCAGTCGGCAAGCCTTCCAGGAAGTCCGACGGATTTTGATGTGGGTGGAAGCCACGGCCTCCACCATCTCCGCAGTTCACATCCCAGGCGTGGAAAACTGGGAAGCAGACTTTCTCAGTCGCCAGGGCATGGACGCAGGAGAATGGTCTCTTCACCCGGACGTGTTTCAGGAGATCTGTTGCCGCTGGGGGATGCCGGACGTCGACCTAATGGCATCCCGGCACAACAACAAAGTCACGGCATTCATGGCGCGATCTCACGATCACAGAGCTCTGGCGGCAGACGCCTTAGTTCAGGATTGGTCGCAGTTTCAACTCCCTTATGTGTTTCCTCCTCTGGCACTGTTGCCCAGAGTGTTACGCAAGATCAGGGCCGACTGCCGCCGCGCCATCCTCGTCGCTCCAGACTGGCCGAGGAGGTCGTGGTACCCGGATCTGTGGCATCTCACGGTCGGCCAACCGTGGGCACTACCAGACCGTCCAGACTTACTGTCTCAAGGGCCGTTTTTCCATCAGAATTCTGCGGCCCTGAACCTGACTGTGTGGCCATTGAGTCCTGGATCTTAGCGTCCTCAGGATTGTCTCAGGAGGTCATTGCCACTATGAGACAGGCTAGGAAACCAACGTCCGCCAGGATCTACCACAGGACGTGGAAAATATTCCTGTCATGGTGCTCTGCTGGGAGTTTTTCTCCCTGGCCATTTGCCTTGCCCATTTTCCTGTCTTTTCTTCAGTCCGGATTAGAAAAGGGTTTGTCACTCGGCTCCCTTAAGGGACAAGTCTCTGCGCTCTCTGTGTTTTTTCAGAAGCGCCTAGCCAAGCTTCCTCAAGTACGGACGTTCCTGCAGGGGGTTTGTCACATCGTGCCTCCTTACAAACGTCCGTTGGAACCCTGGGATCTGAACAGGGTACTGCTGGTTCTTCAGAAACCACCGTTTGAGCCAATGAAAGATATTTCTCTCGCACGCCTTTCACAGAAAGTGGTTTTCCTAGTAGCAATCACTTCACTTCGGAGAGTGTCGGAGCTCGCAGCTCTGTCATGCAAAGCCCCCTTCCTGGTGTTTCACCAAGATAAGGTGGTTCTGCGTCCGGTTCCGGAATTTCTCCCTAAAGTAGTATCCCCCTTTCATCTGAATCAGGATATCTCCTTACCTTCTTTTTATCCTCATCCAGTTCACCAATGTGAAAAGGATTTGCACTTGTTAGATCTAGTGAGAGCACTCAGGTACTACATTTCTCGTACGGCGCCGCTGCGCCGCTCGGATGCACTCTTTGTCCTTATCGCTGGCCAGCGTAAAGGGTCACAGGCTTCCAAATCAACCCTAGCTAGGTGGATCAAGGAACCAATTCTCGAAGCTTACCGTTCTGCAGGGCTTCCGGTTCCTTCACGGCTGAAAGCCCATTCTACCAGAGCCGTGGGTGCATCCTGGGCTTTGAGGCACCAGGCTACGGCTCAGCAGGTGTGTCAGGCTGCTACCTGGTCGAGCCTGCACACTTTCACAAAACACTATCAGGTGCATACCTATGCTTCGGCAGATGCCAGCCTAGGTAGGCGAGTCCTTCAGGCGGCGGTTAGCCACCTGTAGGCCAGAGCCGTTACGGCTCTATTATGAGGTATTATTTACCCACCCAGGGACTGCTTTTAGACGTCCCAATTGTCTGGGTCTCCCAATGGAGCGACAAAGAAGAAGGGAATTTTGTTTACTTACCGTAAATTCCTTTTCTTCTAGCTCCAATTGGGAGACCCAGCACCCGCCCCTGTTTTTTTGTGTACACATGTTGTTCATGTTGAATGGTTTCAGTTCTCCGTTATTCCTTCGGATTGAGCATACTTTAACCAGTTTATAATTGTTTTTTCCTCCTTCTTGCTTTTGCACCAAAACTGAGCAGCCCGTGTGACCACGGGGGGTGTATAGGCAGAAGGGGAGGGGCTTTACACTTTTAGTGTAATACTTTGTGCGGCCTCCGGAGGCATAGCCTATACACCCAATTGTCTGGGTCTCCCAATTGGAGCTAGAAGAAAAGGAATTTACGGTAAGTAAACAAAATTCCCTTCTTTTTTGCTTTTTCATCCAAGAAAAAAATGAAAAAAATCGGACAAACTTTGATTATAAAATCTGACTGAACAAACTGACAAAAAAAACCCACTGCTGAAACTCAGACCAATTTTTTTGTTAAAAAAATCGCTGAAGTCTGAATGAGGCTGACACCAGGGCTGAGCCGTTAGAAATGTACTGACTCCATCTTTACAAAAACAAGTCACCATTAACCAGTTCATGACTAGAACATATACCCCCATTTCTACCAGTTCCTGACTAGAGCATATACCACTATTTTTTCACTAAGGCTATTTTGGGGTTTTATACTACATGTGCTCTTTAACTTTACTTGTTAAGATATTTAAGTATTTTTTTTTCTCACTTTTTAATTTACAACCACAAAGGCCTGGTAAAAATATTTCAAGTGACCCTGCGGATATCTGCAGGTTAATATGGTTTAGGCCCTGTCACACACAGAGCTAAATCTGCGGCAGATCTGTGGTTGCAGTGAAATTGTGGACAATCAGTGCCAGGTTTGTGGCTTTGTACAAATGGAACAATATGTCCATGATTTCACTGCAACCACAGATCTGCCAAAGATTTATCTGTGTGTGTGACGGGGCCTTTTGGATGATGCCAGCTGCAGTACTGAAAATGAAAATAAACTTTTCCCCCAGTAGGCTTTTAGTCATACAGGCGTGTCCGGAGAAATTGTTGCCACCGCTCTGGCACCTTCACTTCTTGCGGTGCAGTGTATTAGTGCAGAGCAGGCTGTCCACGTGTTGTGAGCGGTGTTAGCACCGGGGGCTACTGAGAGAAGTAACGTAAACGTTTTCCTCGAAGCCGCATTTCCAGTACATCGGCCAGGACCTTTCAAACAGTATTAAACTGCTGATTAACCCGATAGATGCAGGTTAAGAGCGTTATCAGACCTGACAGGAGCCTTATAATTGCTAAATTCAAATTGTCCGTATATTGATAGTCCCAACCCACAGTGTGGGCAGTGATGGATATACTGTATATACAGTATATTCTGGCCATATATTTATTCAGCGCTTCACATTTTTGCAAGTTTTTCACATTCATTTCTAGTAGAATTTTTTTCATGAATAATTTTGTCACTTCATTGGTGTATCATAGTCATGGGCAGTCCAACTCTTTTTGGTGATCCGGTTCCCATGGCCTCGTTTACCAAAAAGAGCCGACTCTTTTGGCTCGTTCCTGGCTCCCTATTAATTATGTGTTCACCACAGGTAAACACACATTTAATCTTTTGTTGACGATGCTGAAACCCCGCCTACCCGCTGCTAAACCCTGCCCACTCCCAACTGACCAATTACTTTGCTAAGTGGGCGGGGTTTTGCCCACCAAACACCCATTTTTTTTACGCCCACTGAGAGCCGTTTAGAGAATTTAGTGGCTCTCACTGAGGATCCAGCTCCTGTCAGTCACAGCAAGGAGCCGGATCTTTGGATCGGATTGTTCCCGACCGACACATCACTAGTGTAACAGCCTTTTTAGCATTTTTTTTTCACTTTACACATTTGGTCATCTTCATATATTTATTGCTGTGTTTGATACTTTTATATTCGGTATTTTCATTTTTTTTTTAATGGATGGCCAAGAATGCAAAAGTACAGTAAAATCCAGAATATATAACACAAGTTCTGAATGATATCAGGATGTCAGTTCTATCATCCTCCGCCTGCTGCTGAGATTGATCATTACAGGTTACTGATCACAGAACTCTGGATCTTTATATTAAAATACTTTTATTTTAGGGACTAAAAGACACTATTTTTTCTTTGTTTTGTCATTATCCATAGGAGAGATAGGGTTTTGGAGTTAATGGGTTCCACTTGTGTGGTGCATTGGAGAAGAAGACCAGGATGCAGAAAATACAGCATGTGACACCGCTGTGCCGTAACATATGCAGGCATTAGAGGAAACTGCGCCATATATGGCCAGGATTAATATCGCTTCTGGAGTGTAGAAAGTGACGTTATAGGCGGTGGATCACATCTTGGGCTTCACTGAGTACAGCGTACCTGATGTGACCTGATGGGCAATGGAATGCATCGTGGGATTCCACTTAGTGCAGCACGCCGGATGTGACGTAATAACAGAAGCCGAATTAAACGTCTATCATATAGTAGGGATGAGAAATCACGCACCCTAGAGAGTGGTGGGATGCAAATGCGTTTCAACAACTGCCTGCTAGCTGCGCATGCACGCTGTATGGAAAAACCGTATGTAAACGCATAATACTACAGATATAGCAGATGTAGAAATACCCCTATGAGTTATGGGCACAAATAGGCAGCATGATATTTGATGTGGACAAGAAGCACTGTAGATCTGGACTATAGATAGCGCAATAATAAGGGACAGACATGATTATACTCTTCATTAGTTGGGGATATTATCAAAAAATGTACAGGACAATAATACAATCTTGATCCCAATAAGTGCACGAACAATTTAAAAAAAATATATACAAGACCAAATGATCATCAATTTATAAAAAATACCAGTGGTCACTAGGGCCTATACCAGAAATGGAGGTTGTATGTAAAAGGTATGCTAAAGTGTAAATACCACTAGAGCTGGACAGACTTAATAAATCTAACAAAGCTTAATTGCTGGTTAAGGTCCTTGGGGCTGAGTATAAAGGCCCCGTCACACACACAGAGATAAATCTTTGGCAGATCTGTGGTTGCAGTGAAATCATGGACATATTGTTCCATTTGTACACAGCCACAAACCTGGCACTGATTGTCCACAATTTCACTGCAACCACAGATCTTTCGCAGATTTATCTCTGTGTGTGACAGGGCCTTAACTCAAGCCAAAAAATCCACCTGCTTTCCCTTAGCAATATCCTTTCATCCCAATCACTTTGTGGGATAGTTTACTTTGAAATGAAACAGTATATCGCTACCATCTACGGCATTAACATGATGTGCCAAAGGGGTCTCCCTGCCATGTCTAAAATCCCCAAGGTTTTCGCTAATATGAACCTGAAGTTGTCGTGTCGTTTTTCCTACTTAATCTTTGGGGCAAGTGTAGGTGCACAGCTACACTACACCAGTGGTTTTACAATTGGCAAAGTCGTTTTTATAGACCCAATTTGTAACAACACTTCTAAAAGTATTAGGAGTGACATGTTGGCAAAACTAAAGTTATCAAACCTGAAGGCACCCAGTGATATGTTGTCCAACCAGGTAACGGCTTTTTTATTTTTTATATAGAGAGATGGTTGTGTACCACATGACCTTGATAGATCTCCCCTTCCTTAAGATGACAGGGGGATACAAATATGAAACCAGAAGTATCGGGATCTGCCCTGAGAATCCCCCAATATTTTCTGAGGATACTTGTAATGCAATCAGTTTGGTCATCATAAGTACCTTTTAGCCGTGTGATAGGTTCAGATGTTGGTTTAGGTGTAAGGATCCAATCTTAGTGCGTGTTTATTTAAATCCTGATTGAATGAATTCCCTAAAGTGGCCCCAATTGTGGAACCTTCTCTTGAAATTGGCAACCGTATTCTGACACTTCACCAAAGAGGAGCAGTTCCTTTGCTATCTAAGCGACTGCCTCTTTAGTAAAGGAAAGTTTTGTTTCCTTGAAAATGTGAGGTGATTATAATAAACCCATTTGAGCTAAGAAGTATAAATTCCGATAATCTGTATCATGTAGAAATTTAAGAAACATGAGATTAGGTTTTACTGATTATTTAGCTTTTAAATGTTACAGCAGCATTACTTCAACTGAATCAAACGTGTTTTGCTGCTATAACGTGGTCAGATCGTGCCTGTATTTATCTATAAAAGAGCTATTCAAACCTTTTCCCAACCCAATTTGGTGTTCAAACAACTACATTTTAAATCATCCGCTCTCTTCCCCATACTTTCAACAATCCATCCTGGATTATTTTGAACTAAATGATAATAGTGAAGTCTTGGATACGACTCTCTTGTGTGCGCACAAAGATACTTAAGAGGTCAATTTATCAAACAATCATTCCACAATAATGATAAGCAGTTACTTTATACAGATATACAAAATAAACTTTGTACCCTCCATAATCTCAATAAATTATAATTTTCCAATGATCGAGCATTAGAGATATCCCAGCTTTAAAACCAACTGCATGCACATTTTTACCAACATTATTATTATTATTATTATTATTTATAGAGCACCATTGATTCCATGGTGCTGTACATGAGAAGGGGGGTTACATACAGAAAACATATACAAGTTTCAATAAACAGACTAGTACAGAGGGAAGAGGGCCCTGCCCTTTCGGGCTTACATTCTAAAGGGTTTTGGGGAGGAGACAGTAGGCGGGGTGTAGGTTGGGCGGCAGCTCCGCACGGTGGTGGGGCGGCAGCTCCGCATGGGGGTGGTCCGGCAGCTCCGCATGGTGGTGGGGCGGCAGCCCCGCACGGGGGTGGTCCGGCAGCTCCGCACGGTAGTGGGGCAGTGGGGTCATTGAAGGTTATAGGCATTTCTGAACAGATGAGTTTTCAGGTTCCGTTTAAAGTTTGCAAGTGTAGTATATAGTCTGACGTGTTGAGGCAGCGAGTTCCAGGAGACTGGGGATGCTCGGGAGAAGTCTTGGAGTCGGTTGCATGAGGAGCGAATGAGAGACGGAGATCTTGGGAGGACCGAAGATTACGTTTTGGAGTGTAGCGAGAGATTAGTTCAGAGATATACGGAGGAGACAGATTATTGATGGCTTTGTAGGTCAGTGTTAGTAGTTTGAATTGGATGCGATGGAAGATTAAGAGCCAATGGAGGGATTTGCAGAGATGAGAAGCGGGGTGGTATTGAGGAAAGAGGTGGATCATTCGGGCAGCAGAATTAAGGATGGACTGGAGAGGGGCGAGCGTGTAAGCAGGGAGACCACAGGAGGATGTTGCAGTAGTCGAGGCGGGAGATTGAGAGCATGCACTAGCATTTTTGTAGATTAAGAATTGAGGAAAGGACGGATTCTGGAAATATTTTTGAGTTGAAGACGGCAGGAGGCGGTGAGGGATTGGATGTGTGGTATGAAGGACAAGGCAGAGTCCAAGGTCACTCCGAGGCACCGAACTTTGGGTGCTGGGAAAGGCGTGATGTTATTTATTGTAATAGCTAGATCAGGTAGGGAGTGTAGGTGAGACGGAGGAAAGATGATCAGTTCAGTTTTGGCCACATTGAGCTTTAGGAAGCGAGAGGAAAAGAAGGAAGATATAGCCGATAGGCACTCTGGGATTCTGGACAGCAGAGAAGTGACATCTGGACCAGAGAGGTAGATTTGAGTGTCGTCGGCATATAGGTGGTACTGGAAGCCATGGGACTTTATGAGTTGTCCCAGTCCAAACGTATAGATGGAAAAGAGTAAGGGTCCCAGGACAGAGCCTTGAGGGACACCAACAGAGAGATGGCGGGATGAAGAGGTTGTGTGGGAGTGGGAGACACTAAAAGTGCGGTTGGAAAGGTATGAAGAGATCCAGGATAGGGCGAGGTCTCTGACACCAAGGGAAGAGAGGATCTGTAGTAGCAGGGAGTAGTCGACAGTGTCAAAGGCTGAGGATAGGTCTAGAAGTAGGAGTATAGAGAAGTGGTTGTTAGCTTTGGCAGTAAGTAAGTCATTTGTAATTTTAGTCAGGGCAGTTTCAGTGGAATGATGTGGACGGAAGGCGGACTGGAGGTTGTCGAAGAGAGAGTTAGAGGAGAGGTGGGAGGAAAGTTCACCAACATGAACAAACGCTAAAAAAGTACTGTCATTATTGGCACAGTAAGAAGCTCCCTTTTTAGCAAACAAAATCTTAAACCGCTCCATCCCGTATATCTTTCTTCTACTCATCTGACAAATGTAAATTAATAGATCCTCAGAACATTACCAATGAGTTTCCTAATTATCACAAATTATACATCTTGGAAACAGATACCAAAACTCTCCATCCGGATTACAAGAGCTTCCTTTCTGAATAAAATAAAGGTAACTCAATTGAATCCTGAACATACAAACTGTCTCCCAACCATTTACCTTTCAAGAAATAAAAGCTGTAGAGTTATTAAAGCTTAACAAAGCCCCAGGACTGGATGGTGTCACAAACGAATATGATAAGAAATATTAATTGCTGCAAGCTCCTTATTTAGTGAGACTTTAATAAAGCCGCTAAGACTAAATTGTATCCTAAAAAAATGCTTGTGGCTTTCATTATTACACTACCTAAGCCAGCCAACGTTAAAGACAATAACCCTTTAAAATTCAGATCTAAACTATACACTAAAGCCATATCTCTTAATCTTAATATTTTATCACTTACAGAACAGGATCAGGTGGGTTTTGTAAAAAGTCAAACTGCTGAAGGTACAGGTCACGTTACCAACATTATTTCTAAGGTGGGGTTTCGTGGAATGCCTTATTTGCTTCTGTCCTTGGATGCGGTGAAAGCATTCAATCGATTACACTGGGGTTACCTCCAAGAAGTGCTCATAAAATTTGGCATCTCTGGTCCTATCTCGTCCTCAATTATGGTACTTAACACATTGACCACTGCACAAATTTACTCATCAATTGTACTTTCTAACCCGTCCCTACTACAAATAGGTCACGCCAGGTTGCCCATTATCCCCTTTAATTTTCGCTTTATTAATGGAGCCCTTTGCCAAGTCAATTTGTTTCTCCAAATATTTCTGGCATGAAAATAGGCAAGGCTGATCAGCTGCAAACTAAAAAACAATGGAGATTTTACATGTATAATTAATGAATCTTTATTAAACAATTACAAAAATATTTATTAAAACAATACAAGATTTAATACAAGACAGGAATTGGACACAGTGCCCAAGCTAAACCTACAGAATATTATATATAATAGATTCAATCATCTGCTCAAATTGGTAAAGACATAAAGTACAGTGGTAAAGGGAAAATACATTTAATTCCCACAAGAGGTCGCCTGTGTAGCAACATCTAATCACAGCGTTAGTAATGAATATAAAGATTGTGCTCATGTAGAGAATATCATGGTAACTTGCACTCTTAATTATAATGTGTTTGCAACAAAGTTGTCTTACCCAGTAGTCTCAGGGGTATAAGCAGGGCATGTGGACTGAAGGGAAGAGCCTGACAGCCGTTTCTCAGGCGGATTGTCCGCTTCTTCTCAGAGGTTTGTGATAGTCTCCATAGCCTTGCAAGACCTTATAAAAGGACCTGTGAGTGACCACGTGATCAATTACGTAACACACGTCACCGAGCATGCGCTCACCACTCTAATAATATCAGAGGATGCTGTTGTAGAGGCCTGGCTTCACAGCGTTGGCGTCATAGCAGTGTAGGTCACATGAGAATCACATGGTCACATGGTTTATTACCACTGTGATCGCACATCATCGAGATTGCTCCTGATAACAGGAGGAACGCGTCACCTCCGCACACAGGGGCAACCTCAAGAAGGAAAGTGCTCATAGTGGTGTCGCGGGGACTAAATGTGCTTAATACATTGCCACAGCCAAATCAGCACACACATATACAATATAAGAATCAATCTAAATAGATGCACATATTCCTCAAAATGTAAAGATAAGTAATAGTAATAATACTATAAATATGTATGTCATAATTACAGTATAGGCAGTATGTGCATGTATGTAAAACAGCATCATACTAAAAATACATCCATTGTGCTGATAGGTTGTCGAAATTCCTAAAAACCATTCATCGTTTGGACCAAAAAGACGCACATTAAAGGACCAGGAGGAATGATTTCATGAGGTCTTAATAGAAAGGAAGGTGCACATCAATACAGGCAAGACACCCCAATATAGGGTAATAAAAAGGAGGTAAGAAAAACATATAATGAAAAGAACACACGTGAAGAGGATATTTCAGATATTTAACTCAGATGGTCAATCATAAAAATGAGGAGAAACTAAAGGATTTGTTTAGTCCATCCGGAGACATAGTCCCCAGGGTAACAATCCACCTGGTAAGCGTTGGGCCAGGCGTTTCTTGAGATTGCCCCCTCTGAAGACTCCATGTATAACAGGTCTGAGGGAACTAGGGTTGAAGTTATGAGTTGTCCTAAAATGTCGCTGCAAAGTTTTGTGTCGAGACATCTTACACCATTTTTGTCGCAACTATGTCCCTGACGTGTGGTCCCTTGTTCTGATCCGTAACTCCCAAGATATTACGATATACACCTGCGGACACCCATACGTCGCATGGTATATCACATGTGTTGTACCGCATGTGATATACTCCCTGATGTTAGTGTCGCCTGCCATCTGCCAAGGAAAAAGTAGTACCTCTGTCGATGTTATTGCAAGCCACACAGTATCCGCATATGTAACAGCCTTTACATGGATTAATGGATCCAAACAAATTGGGAGTCGCAGGGATATAGTGACTAAAAACCAATAGGTCCCTCAAGTTCCTGGAACGCCTCAAGGTCATAGATGAGGCATTAGTGAGGCAATTCCTAAGTGAAGTTTTAAGGCCACTTTACACACAGAGATAAATCTTTGGCAGATCTGTGGTTGCAGTGAAATTGTGGACAATCAGTGCCAGGTTTGTGGCTGTGTACAAATGGAACAATATGTCCATGATTTCACTGCAACCACAGATCTGCCAAAGATTTATCTCTGTGTGTGAAGTGGCCTTTAGAGATCAAAATTGGCCAATGTCTCCCTAATATTGACCACATTTGACCCCATTGCTGGTTATGGGTAGAGATTAACCTGATTTTGGTGGATTAATTCACCTTGGGAAGTAAAGGTTGTAATAATTGATCACATTTAGTATTTTTAGCCCTATTAAAGCCCCTCTTAACCCCTTCACGACCGCGGGCAGTAAAATTACGTCCTATTTTAACGTGACTTAACGACCAGGGACGTAATTTTACTGCCTAAACTTCATTTGATTGCCGTGGCCATAGCAACGGCTTTCAAATGATGTCCCCTGCTGTTTCTTACAGCAGGGGACCTTTGCTTGACCCCAGGGGGGGTGGCATCGCCACCCCCTATCGACGATCGATGTGATTGGCTGTTCAAATCTGAACCGCCAACCACATCGATCGCACTAATTTCGGCAAAAATAATGCCCGAATTAGTGCGATCCTGTGAGATCCAGCTATGAGATGCCGCAGCTGCTGCAGCATATCATAGGTGGACCTCAAACATGCCGCCCCCAGCCCCTGCAGCACTGATTGGAGCGATCGTGCTATGACGCGCAATCGCTCCAATCAGTGTGCAGTGGGGCGGTCTGATCTGCCGGTGGCCGCCCTCCCCAGGCCTGTACTGCTCTGGGGACCCTCCCCCAACATGGCTGCAGCGTGGAGTGGCTGGTACTTTTGGTACCACGCCACCGCTGCTGCCGCCGCAGACGCCGCCTCTGCTGTCACCGCGCCAGCTCCAAAGGTAAGTATTGCGCTCCGGCGATGGCCCCTGCGCGCTCCCGTGAAGGCCCCTGCGCGCTCCCGTGAAGGCCCCTGCCCGTGCCCCCCCAGATCTGCCCCCCTACGCCCCGATCTGCCCCCCTACGCCCCGATCTGCCCCCCGGCATCCCGATCTGCTCCCCACGCGATCTGCCTGCCTCCTCTGTCATCTCTATTCTGCTTCCAAGGTTCCTTCCTTCTGCCTTTGCTTCTCCGCCCCCTCTGCTCTCCCTCTAACCCCCCCCCATCTGCCCCCCCCTCTCCCCATCCCCCCCTGCCCCCCCCCGACGTCCTCTTACCTGCCTTCACGGGTCGTCCGAGGTCTTCACTGGCCCGATCACATCTGCCTCCATCGCTGGGTCCTTCTGCTGATCTGTCCAACGTCCTGCCTGCTGCTGGTGTAAAGCTGTCTATCTCACTGCCTTCTTGTTCCTCTGCAACTCTTCTGGTCAGTGATCCTCTTGGTACTGTGAGTATAACTTTTTTTTTTTTTTTTTCTTGTATCCTGTCCATTTTTACACTTCATCTGTCCGTGCGTCCCGCCAAGCGCTGATCAGGGATGCAGATAACGGATCTGCATCCGTGGTCAGTTTTTGGCATGACTTTTTTCCGTATTCGCGACGCTTTTTGTATCGCGTCCGTCCGTGCGTCCCGCCGAGCGCTGATCAGGGATGCAGATAACGGATCGGCATCCCTGCTCAATTTTTGGCGTGACTTTTTTCCGTATTCGCGACGCTTTTTGTATCGCGTCCGACCGTGCGTCCCGCCGAGCGCTGATCAGGGATGCAGATAACGGATCGGCATCCCTGCTCAATTTTTGGCGTGACTTTTTTCCGTATTCGCGACGCTTTTTGTATCGCATCCGTCCGTGCGTCCCGCCGAGCGCTGATCAGGGATGCAGATAACGGATCGGCATCCCTGCTCAATTTTTGGCGTGACTTTTTTCCGTATTCGCGACAATTTTTGTATGGCATCCGTCTGTGCGTCCCGCCGAGCGCTGATCAGGGATGCACATAACATATCTGCATCCATGGTCAATTTTTGGCGTGACTTTTTTTTTTTACGTATCCCAGACGCTTTTTTTATCGCATCCGACCGTGCGTCCTGCAGCGGCCGATCAGTGCACTGCGTCTGTGCGTTTGAAAAGTCAAATGGCGCTCCTTCTCTTCTGAGCCCCGCCATGCGCCCAAACAATTACTTTCCACCACATATGATGTATCTGCGTACTCAGGAGAAAATGCACAATACATTTTATGGTGCATTTTTTCCTGTTACCCTTGTGAAAAAAAAAGCTACCTAATTGAAGCAACCGTTTTGTGGTAAAAAAAAATTTTTTCTTTTCACGGCTCAACGCTATAAACTTCTGTGAAGCCCCCAGGTGTTCAAAGTGCTCACCAAACATCTAGAAAAATTATTTGAGGGCTCTAGTTTCCAAAATGGGGTCACTTGTGGGGGAGCTCCATTGTTTAGGCACCTCAGGGGGTCTTCAAACCTGACATGGCGTCCGCTAATGAGTGCAGCTAATTTTGCATTTAAATGGCGCTCCTTGCCTTCCGAGCACTGCCGTGTGTCCAAACATTTGATTTCCACCACATATGAGGTATCTGCGTACTCAGGAGAAAATGGACAATACATTTTATGTTGCATTTTTTCCCAATACCCTTGTGAAAAAAAAAGCTACCTAGTTGAAGCAACAGTTTTGTGGTAAAAAAAAAAATTTTTCTTTTCACGGCTCAACGTTATAAACTTCTGTGAAGCCCCCAGGTGTTCAAAGTGCTCATCAAACATCTAGAAAAAATATTTGAGGGCTCTAGTTTCCAAAATGGGGTCACTTGTGGGGGAGCTCCATTGTTTAGGCACCTCAGGGGGTCTTCAAACCCGACATGGCGTCCGCTAATTAGTGCAGCTAATTTTGCATTTAAATGGCGCTCCTTGCCTTCCGAGCACTGCCGTGTGTCCAAACATTTGATTTCCACCACATATGAGGTATCTGCGTACTCAGGAGAAAATGGACAATACATTTTATGTTGCATTTTTTCCCGATACCCTTGTGAAAAAAAAAGCTACCTAGTTGAAGCAACAGTTTTGTGGTAAAAAAAAAAATTTTTTCTTTTCACGGCTCAACGTTATAAACTTCTGTGAAGCCCCCAGGTGTTCAAAGTGCTCATCAAACATCTAGAAAAAATATTTGAGGGCTCTAGTTTCCAAAATGGGGTCACTTGTGGGGGAGCTCCATTGTTTAGGCACCTCAGGGGGTCTTCAAACCCGACATGGCGTCCGCTAATTAGTGCAGCTAATTTTGCGTTCAAAAATTCAAATGGCGCTCCTTGCATTCCGAGCACTGCCGTGTGTCCAAACATTTGATTTCCACCACATATGAGGTATCTGCGTACTCAGGAGAAAATGGACAATATATTTTATGTTGCATTTTTTCCCAATACCCTTGTGAAAAAAAAAGCTACCTAGTTGAAGCAACAGTTTTGTGGTAAAAAAAAAATTTTTTCTTTTCACGGCTCAACGTTATAAACTTCTGTGAAGCCCCCAGGTGTTCAAAGTGCTCACCAAACATCTAGAAAAAATATTTGAGGGCTCTAGTTTCCAAAATGGGGTCACTTGTGGGGGAGCTCCATTGTTTAGGCACCTCAGGGGGTCTTCAAACCCGACATGGCGTCCGCTAATGAGTGCAGCTAATTTTGCGTTCAAAAATTCAAATGGCGCTCCTTCCCTTCCGAGCTCCGCTGTGCACCCAAACAATTGATTTTTACCACATATGGGGTATCGGCGTACTCAGGAGAAAATGCACAATAAATTGTAGGGTGCACTTTCTCTTTTCTCCCTTGTGAAAATGAAAATTTTATGGCTAAAGTAACATTTTTGTGTTAAAAAGTAAAATTTTCATTTTTTCCTTCCACATTGCTTTGGTTCCTGTGAAGCACCTAAAGGGTTAATAAACTTTTTGGATGTGGTTTTGAGCAGAGTGAGGGGTGCAGTTTTTAGAATGGGGTCACTTTTGGGTATTTTCTGTCACCTCGGTCTCTCAAAGTCACCTCAAATGTGATGTGGTCCCTAAAAAAAATGATTTTCTAAATTTTGTTGGAAAAATGAGAAATTGCTGATGAACTTTGACCCCTTCTAACTTCCTAACGAAAAAAAAATTTGTTTCGAAAATTGCGCTGATGTAAAGTAGACAAGTGGGAAATGTTATTTAGTAACTATTTTGTGTGACATATTTCTCAGATTTATGGGCATAAATTTTCAAAGTTTGAAAATTGCGAAATTTTCAAAATTTTCGCCAAATTTCCTAAATTTTCACAAATAAACGCAAAAAATATCGGCCTAAATTTACCACTGACATGAAGTACAATATGTCACGAAAAAACAATCTCAGAATCGCCAGGATCCGTTGAAGCGTCCCAGAGTTATAACCCGTCAAAGTGACACTGGTCAGAATTGCAAAAAATGGCCCGGTCATTAGGGTGTTTTAGTGGCCGGGGGTGAAGGGGTTAATGGACCTCCTGCTGTATTCCGTTTCTTTGAATCTATTCTTTAAATCATCAGCCTGCTTTGTAAACTTGTCTTCAGTAGAGCAAATCCTCCTCATCCGGAGGAATTGGCCAATCGGGATCACTTGAAGAGTAGAATGATTATGCGCTGACGTGAAATGTAACAAGGAGTTATCTGCTGTTGACTTCCTGCAGACGTCAGTCTCTAAGGGGTGCTTCACACACAGCGAGCTCGCTGCCGAGATCGCTGCTGAGTCACGCTTTTTGTGACGCAGCAGTGACCTCATTAGCGATCTCGCTGTGTGTGACACTGAGCAGCGATCTGGCCCCTGCTGCGAGATCGCTGCTCGTTACACACAGCCCTGGTTCGTTTTCTTCAAAGGCGCTCTCCCGCTGTGACACACAGATCGCTGAGTGTGACAGCGAGAGAGCGACAAATGAAGCAAGCAGGGAGCAGGAGCCGGCGTCTGGCAGCTGCGGAGGCTGGTATCTAAGATAAACATCGGGTAACCAAGGTGGTTACCCGATATTTACCTTAGTTACCAGCCTCCGCAGCTCTCACGCTGCCTGTGCTGCCGGCTCCGGCTCTCTGCACATGTAGCTGCTGTACAAATCGGGTTAATTAACCCGATGTGTACAGCAGCTAGGAGAGCTTAGAGCCAGCGCTAAGCAGTGTGCGCGGCTCCCTGCTCTCTGCACATGTAGCTGCATTACACATCGGGTTAATTAACCCGATGTGTACTGTAGCTAGGAGAGCAAGGAGCCAGCGCTCAGTGTGCGCGGCTCCCTGCTCCCTGCACACACAGCTGTGCGCTGGTAACTAATGTAAACATCGGGTAACCATACCCGATGTTTACCTTAGTTACCAGTCTCCGCAGCTTCCAGACGGCGGCTCCGTGCAAGCGCAGCGTCGCTTGCACGTCGCTGCTGGCTGGGGGCTGTTCACTGGTCGCTGGTGAGATCTGCCTGTTTGACAGCTCACCAGCGACCATGTAGCGATGCAGCAGCGATCCTGACCAGGTCAGATCGCTGGTCGGATCGCTGCTGCATCGCTAAGTGTGAAGGTACCCTAATGCCCGAGAAGTATCAATCTCAAGGTTGACTTCTAAAAAGTCAACCTTCAACGAATCACATCTGTAAGTAAGTTTGACATTAATATTATTTGTATTCATTGCCAACAGACTGATCAGCGTATTGGCCTACTTGCGGATAATGTAATTCTATGTGTTACCAATCCTCATGAGTCCGTAACCCAAATCTCTCAAGTTATTACTACTTTTGTCTCTTCTAGTTACTATAACGTACATACGTCCAAATCAATAATTCTAAATATTGCTATTTCTCTTAATATCCAATTCTTGATACAAAGGGATTCTCCCTTTACTTAGTGAATATAAAGCAATTCCATATTTCAGTATATCGTTAACCTTTCCCATTAAGAACTTAGAAGCAATTCATTTTTTCGACTGTACTACTCTCAATGATATTCAGAAATACAGTACAGTCATGGCCAAAAGTTTTGAGAATGACACCAAAATTATATTTTCACATGATCTGTTGCCCTCTGGTTTTTATTTGTGTTTGTGTGATGTTTACATCACATACAGAAATATAATTGCAATCATATTATGAGTACCAAAAGGTTATATTGACAGTTAGAATGAGTTAATGCAGTAAGTCAATATTTGCAGTGTTGACCCTTCTTCTTCAAGACCTCAGCAATTCTCCCTGGCATGCTCTCAATCAACTTCTGGACCAAATCCTGACTGCTAGCTGTCCATTCTTGCATATGCAATGCTTGCATTTTGCCAGAATTTGTTGGTTTTTGTTTGTCCACCCGTCTCTTGATGATTGCCCACAAATTCTCAATGGGATTAAGATCTGGGGAGTTTCCAGGCCATGGACCCAAAATCTCTGTTTTGTTCCATGAGCCATTTAGTGATCACCTTTGCTTTATGGCAAGGTGCTCCATCATGCTGGAAAAGGCATTGTTGGGCGCCAAACTGCTCTTGGATGGTTGGGAGAAGTTGCTCTTGGAGGACATTCAGGTACCATTCTTTTTCATGGCTGTGTTTTTAGGCAAGACTGTGAGTGAGCCGATTTCCCTTGGCTGAGAAGCAACCCCACACATGAATCGTTTCAGGATGCTTAACAGTTGGCATGAGACAAGACTGGTGGTAGCGCTCACCTCTTCTTCTCCTAATAAGCTGTTTTCCAGATGTCCCAAACAATCGAAAAGGGGATTCATCTGAGAAAATGACTTGACCCCAGTCCTCAGCAGTCCACTTCCTGTACCTTTTGCAGAATATCAGTCGGTCCCTGATGTTTTTTCTGGAGAGAAGTGGCTTCTTTGCTGCCCTCCTTGAAACCAAGCCTTGCTCAAAGAGTCTCCACCTCACAGTGCGTGCAGAAGCACTCACACCAGCCTGCTACCATTGCTGAGCTAGCTCGGCACTGCTGGCAGTCCGATCCCGCAGCTGAAACAGTTTTAAGATACGGTCCTGGCGTTTGCTGGTCCTTCTTGGGCGCCCTGGAGCCTTTTTGGCAATAATGGAAGCTCTCTCCTTGAAGTTCTTGATGATGCGATAGATTGTTGACTGAGGTGCAATCTTTGTAGTTGCGATACTCTTCCCTGTTAGGCCATTTTTTGTGCAGAGCAATGATGGTTGCACGTGTTTCTTTAGAGATAACCATGGTTAACTGAAGAGAAACAATGATACCAAGCACCAGCCTCCTTTTAAAGTGTCCAGTGGTGTCATTCTTACTTAATCATGACTGATTGATCGCCAGCCCTGTCCTCATCAACACCCACACCTGTGTTAATGGAAAAATCACTAAAACAATGTTAGCTGCTCCTTTTTAGGCTGGAATGCAATGATGTTGAAATGTGTTTTGGGGGTTAAAGTTCATTTTCTTAGCCAATATTGACTTTGCAAGTAATTGCTGTTAAGCTGATCACTCTTTATGACATTCTGGAGTATATGCAAATTGCCATTAGAAAAACTGAAGCAGTAGACTTTGTAAAAATTAATATTTGTAGCATTCTCAAAACTTTTGGCCATGACTGTATATCAAATTCCCCATCTCATGAATAGATCATATATCTGTAGCCAATATAATGCTCCTTCCCAAAATATTATATTACATTGGTATCCTGCCCATTCCTCTACCTACACAAAAATGTAAAAAACTCCAATCGCTCCTGACTAGTTTATTTGGAATCACCAAAAAGCTAGGGTGTCAAAAAATCTCTTTTTTTTCTTCCCATTACTTAAGGTGGCCTGAGTTGTCCAAATATCTGCAGCTATTCGTAAGGCTCTCTTCTGGATCAACTAAGATATCGGTGAACTAATGATTAGAGATGAGCGAGTACCAAAATATACGCAGTCGCTATACTTGTAACGAGTACTTTGTAAGACTCACATATATAGCGAATACAATACAAGTCAATGGAAAATGCAGGTAATTTTCTGCCTGATCCAAGAGACCTTAGAAAAAGGCTGAAATGGATTGGAAAGTGATGAAACTGAATGGGGAGAGCCTGGAGAATACGACTGCATGCATTTCTGACTCACATATGGTTTCTGGGAATAAGGATATCACAGTATCAGTACAGATGTACAAGAACACCTTCCACACCTAACCTAAATAGCATTTTACAGGCCAAAAAGGTTAAGAAACAGTTTTTCCTGCATTATTACTTGTATATAAGGCTAAATAAACCAGAAAAAAAAAAATTATCCCATTTAGCGTTTGTTCACACGTAGTGTTTTTTTTTTTTTTTATTTTACAATTGGGAGGGCCCTGACATACATTTTGTAGGTCCCTCTGTCATACATTTTTTTCAGAAAATATGTATAAGCAATAGGTAAGGATTAGCAAATATTGTGACAGAAATTACCTACTTATTAAAAAATTCTTTTTATTCATATGCATTTAAAAACCAAAACAAAAACAAACCCAATGTGGACTAAAAATCTTAAAGTAGCATAAACAGTACCATGAACCTCTTTTTATAATAATTCCTGAGACCCAAGTCAAAACAGATGTCTCGTCAGACTAGGAGGTATAGATGGAAGGGGCGGGGTTTAGTATATTCCCTTTCCTCTCGCCCTACTTCAATATATCACTGCCTGTCAATGGAGTACATCCTAATGTGAGCGATGCCCCCATTCCTCGGCGGCTCTCCCTTCTCTGACCCTCACTAAATACGTGTTATGTCACCGGGGTCACACATAAAAATTATCACTTAGGGTTCATAGACAACAATATATAACCACCACCACTTATCAATTTGATATACTTAGAAACCTCCTAATCTAAATAGCAGACATTTGTATAAACACATAAATCATGTCTCATAGAGAAGGAACTGCATACATTGATAAAGATCCCTTTCTGATTTGCTGCTGTTATAGGAAGCACTAAGTAAATGAATCAGATCAAAAAATCGTATTAACAAATTTTTCTCTCCCAACCTAGAGACAGATACTCCAATGGTGATAATAAACCATATCTTGTATAGTACAGGGGGTATAATAAATATCCCTAATAAGCTTTCCTCTACCTGGCAATGGAGCACACCCTCAGTTTTTTGGTGCCCCCATTCCTCGGCGGCTATCCCTTCTGTACCCTAAAACTCCCTCTCAATTCATCTGGGATAGTAATATCAAAATATGGAATAAATAGTTCCAAATCACTTATCTGTCATTCTAGAATTTGCTCTGGGAACATGTCAATTTCATGTCGGCATTAATTCTTATTCTATCTCGACGCGTTTCTCTCCGCCCTGATTATGGATGGAGTTCATCAGGAGATTTTTGTCAAACAGCATAATGGCTTCCTTAGATGTATCACCTTCAAGGATCAAAGTGGTATAATACCTCTTATATATATACCCCTCTGTCATACATAATTTCTAGGTAGAAAAAACAAAACAGCCAGCTCAACTAAAAAATGGCATGTATTAGAAGATGTGCACTACACTAAAAATTCCAAACTGTAGTATTTTAAAAAAAAAATTGAGATTTTTGGCAAAAAATTGCAAGTTCTTGAGCTACCCACCACGTCACGGCAAATCTCTTTGGGGCAGTCCTACTCTAAAATATTTTTATTTAAAATGTGCCATACGGCCTCACATGAAAAAGTAGAACTGCTTATGTCGCACCCCAGGGCTATTAGGTACCTGTTCCCAGGCCTGGTTTCAGTGGGAAGTGTCACGGGTGTAATGGACGGTGCCCGGTTCCGTGACTCTGGGGGTACTGTTTTAAAAAAGGGCTTTTTACAGGGATAATAATAAGGTTTTTCTCGTGACGCCACTTGCGGGCAGCGGCTATATGGATGCACCTGCCACTGCACAGTCCTTCAAGGCTGGGGCCGCTGTTAATGGCAGCTTGGATATTGCGGCCCTCCGCAAGTAGGGCTAGACCCCAGGGATGGATGATGGTGGTTGTTGTTTATGTCCGTTGGTAACACTGGGGTGTGGAAAGAAAACAGGTCACACAGGGGTATCCAGTGCAACTGGTTCTTTACTCACGAATATGTTGGTTGCAACCCGAAGGAGGGTGGTCCTCACCACTGGTCCCCTTAGTTCCAGTGGCAGAATAGTGACCTGGTGGCTTACTTCCCCTGCACCTGTCTCTGGATGGTGGTCACCGTGGCTTGGAGCGTCTGGGGGTCCCCTCTTGGTTGTCTTTCAGTCTTAGTCCGTACGACAGGTAGCTTGAACCCTGTTGGGTCGGTTCTCTGTGTCCATTCCCCGGTTCTCCCGTCGCTACTGTGTCCTGGACTCTATGGTCGGTGAGCTCCTGGCTAGTCCCCTCAACGTGCAGATTTTATCAGGTCTGCCTGGAGCGTTTCCCTGACTTAGGGCTCTGCACCCCGCCGGTGCTATGGTTCCGCCAGTACTCCTCCCTACTCCCTCGGCAACCCTACGCCTGAGCTGACAGGTCACTGCTACACCCCCCCCGGTCAGTACCGTGTGTCCGTCCCCTTTCAACTCCACTTACTGACTGACCCCTCCTCCCTGGTTGTCGTCAGGTGGAAAAACAAACCAAATTGAGGTGCACGGTAAGGTGGAGGTCAGCCACCAACCAATTCAGTGAAGAAAAACAAAATAGCCAGCTCAACTCAAAAATGGCATGTATTATAAGATGTGCATTGCACTAAAAATTCCAAACTGTACTATTTTAAATTTTTTTAAATATAAATATAAAGTATAGTTAGCTATTCCCCAGCACTTTACAAGGCCAGCTAGAACGTGCCTGTTGGTATGTTGATCTTTGACCAGAGGGGCCTCAAGTGGTCCTGTAACATATGTATTGGAGAGACTGCTGTTACTTGTACATTTGGGCGGTCCCTCCCTCATTGAGACCCAGATAGTGAAATACATATTGCATAGCAGTTTACAATGTGCCCATTGTAGCGTTGGGCTTTACCCTCCTCCTCCTCCATGTCATTCTGCAGCCTTCAATTCAAGTTTCAGAGGGCTTGCAGGTGTCAAGAAACCTGACTGGTAAGAGCCCTCAGCTGGCCCTCCAACATATGTTTGGAAGGGTCCTCCTCTATAAATTTTGCAGGGCCCTCTTCTGTACATTTGAGAGTGCCCTCGCTTATTCATATCATAGGGCCTTCACTCGCTCATTTGAATCATTTAAGGACATAGACTACAGAGAAGAAGGGGAAGCAACAAAGGGAGCAGTGACTGCAGCTTGCGAGCCTCAGGTTTGCCTGAACTCTGCCAACAGAAAAAATAAAGCAGCACTAGTCAACTGGATGATTAGCTCAAATATATCAATTGTGCAAGTGAATAAACAAAGGATATATGGTGCCCCACTTCCAGTTGGGTTGGAGAAGCTCCTTCAAATGTGTCAGAGATATTTATTGGCAATATTCTCCAGATTATAGAGGAAGAGAAGATTGGTTGATACTCTAGTACTTGGTCCAGTGCAGAATGTGCATTTGATTTCTAAAAATTTCTCTGGGGGGGCTGTCATAGCTGCAGGAAGACATCATGACAAAGGCCTCCCATGACAAACATCTACGTAGGACTACTGTCGTAGTTGTAGCCCTCAATTCAAGTTTTCAGAGGGCCATCAGTGGTTCATCAACAGTCATTGTAAATTGGTATCGAATCACAGCACAACAATGTTTTTGCTACTGAGGGTAAAACATGTGTTCTTTACTAATTTGAACATGCTGATTCCAAATATGAACTCAGAATTTGCACAGCACGTCCAGATTTTGAGTTGTACTTAGAAAAGGCCATACGCCTATTCAGGCAAAATGGTGTCTGCTTCTGTACTGATGTGAATGGGCTTATGCTAGAGTTGGGTTGTAGACATTTTCCAGATCAATGGAGACTGTTCATAGACTCTAGTAAAGCAAGCTTGAAAGCTGTTCTGTTGCACAATGGCAATGAAAAGCCATCTGTCCCCATTGCACATGCGGTTGGAATGAAAGAGACCTATGCTTCTATGCAAATCATTCTGAAATTGATTAAATATTCAGAACATCAATGGAACATTTGTGCTGACCTCAAAGTTGTTGCACTAGTCCTTGGTTTGCAGTTAGGTTACACTAAGCATATGTGCTTTCTGTGCCTATGGAACAGTCGAGATGACAACAACCATTATAAAATTAAACGGTGGCCCAATAGAGATGAACATAAGATTGGTAAGCACAATGTTCAACACGAATCACTTGTCGATCCACTTAAAGTTTATCTTCCACCTCTTCACATTAAACTAGGACTAATGAAAAATTTTGTAGTAGCAATGGATCGTCAAGGGAATGGATTTAAGTATCTGAAGGAAAAGTTTAGTGCATTGAAAACTGAGGCCAAACTCAAAGCAGGAATCTTTATTGGTCCTGAAATCCACCAACTAATCCATGATGAAATCTTCAAGAAAGAACTCACCCCACTTGAACTAACTGCATGGGATGCATTTATATTAGTAGTTCAAAACTTCCTTGGAAACGAAAGAGCAGAAAACTATGCTGAACTAATAGACAATATGCTTCAAGCATACGAAATGCATGGTGCCCGAATGTCATTGAAAATGCATTTCCTACATTCACATCTTGACTTCTTTCCTCCAAATATGGGTAATGTCAGTGACGAACATGGTGAGAGATTCCACCAGGACATTTCTACTATGGAAAAAAGATACCCAGGTCGCTTTAACCCCAACATGATGGGCGACTACTGCTGGTTTTTGCAACGGGCCACTAGGACCACTCACAAGCGCAAAAGCAAGTGCCTGAAGCACTTTTAAAAGTACTCTGCTGAGTTCAAAGCGATTTCTTAAGCTACTATAAGTGATTTTTAAGTTTTTTGGTTTATTTACCTATACTTCTTTTTCAATAAAAATGATAATACATGTTGTGAAACTGTGGGACATAACGATTCTGTATCTTTATTAATTGCTTATTTTAATTTTCACAAAAATTGGAATAACTTAATATCCTGACGTGCTACAAAAAAACTAACTTCAGATTTGGATTCAGCGCATTCGATTTAGTATAGCGCACATGGTTTTTGCCAAGTAGCAGACAAAAAGTGTTTATTTGTTGTGCTGTGATATGTATCCCCTATCGCAGTCACAATGTGGGACAACCCAGGGATGTTTTTTTCCCAGCTATGGTGAGTGACAGTACATTTCTATCAAATATAATCCAAGGCCAAAATTATATTAAAAGTTCCTGTTTATTGAAAAATTCTTAAAAACTTGCAGGTTCTACATAATAAAAACCATGCTTAAGAACAATCAAAGAAAATTCAACAACAACAGTTAGTTTCTTATCCACCGATATGGAGTCATCGGATCCTAATACAGACTTCTCGTATTCTGAAGGGGCTGTTTCAACAGTTGCCATTCAATCCCATTAAAATATATATATATATATATATATATATGTGTATATATATATATATATATATATATATATATATATATATACAATTTTATCTATAATATATATATATATATATATATATATATATATATATATATATATATAATTTTATATATATTATTTTATCTATGATATATCTATATTTATATTATTTTTTATATATATATATATATATATATATATATATATATATATATATTCTAATATATAATTTATTTTTTTTTACCATTTGGCATAAGTAGTCTCCCCTGCTCAGATTTTCCTGGGTGATGACCGGTAATTCTTAGTTACTGCCATGTTAAGCCTTAAAACCTGAAAATAATTGGTATCCACTCTGTCAGGATAGATTATTGATTGGGTCCCTCGGGTTGTCATGTCCGCCTTCTATTGATCCCTATGACGCCCTTTCTTCCCCCGTGGTATTATCCTGTCATTTCATTTCCAAGGGGAACATTTACCTGAAGTTAAACCGCTGTCGCTGCATCTGTAAAGTCATTGCTTTTTCAGTTTTTTTTGTTTTTCTTCCCCCTTCTTGGCTCATTTATCACTTGCATTATTCCTAGTTGGATCCATTGTCATATTTAATGGTCAAATTAATCTAATATATAAAGCTGAATGTGTGTGTGTATGTGTGTGTGTGTATGTGTGTGTGTATGTCCGGGATTGGCATCCGCACTGTCGCAGCTACAGCCACAAAATTTGGACACTCACACTTCTGGACCCCAAGAGCGTCATAGGCTATGTTTCGAGGGGAAATTTTAACCCCGCTCTTTACAGTTATTCGCCAAAAAACCTGCCTCCATTAAAGCAAATGGAGCTGGGAGCTACAGTGCAGCCAGAACTTCAGAAGAATGCGCAGCCACGCCCTTATATGGAATGTTGGCGTGTCACAATGCAGCCAGGGAAAGACACAGAAAAAGAGACAGACAGACAAAGAGACAGACAAAGAGACAGACACAGACAAAGAGACAGACACAGAGACAGGGAAAGAGGGAAAGTGACAGACCGGGAAAGTGACAGACAGACAGGGAAAGAGATAGATAGGCAGGGAAAGAGATAGATAGACCTGGAAAGAGATAGACAGGGAACGAGATAGATAGACAGGGAAAGAGATAGATAGACAGGGAAAGAGATAGCAATGAAAAGTGTGAAAAATACATATTAGTTAATACCTAATTAGGATATTCATGGATATATTATTTTATTAAGGACATTCGCTAAAGCAAGAAGTAAAAAGAAGAAAGAAGAGGCGAACAACGTCCAACCATCAAAGAATAATTTATTAAGTAATATTTTATATGTCCGAAATAGATTTCAAACGGAACAGTGAATGGATACACATAGTATAGAAAAAATAGCGGTGAATAATAAATATATCCAGCTGAACACTGCACGTAATACCTGGCACAAGATAGAGGTACATAATTTGCATGTAAAAAGACCAAAGTTAAATTACATCCTCAATTTACAAAAATACTGGCCCAGTGGTATCACAGTCACAAAAACATCATATGGCTCACCTTCAGTATATCAATAGTTGCAAGAGAAGAGGGGGTTACATGGATACATCAGAGGTTCCCATGATCACAGACGATGGAATATATATACATATATCTCACAATTTTATGTGATCAAAGTAGTTTAATTAATCTGATAAACAAACTATTAAGGCCACAGCGGCATAACAATTCTAGAAACCTCATATATAACTCATCTTCAATATGCAAATGATGACATAGGGTCACATAGGTATAGGGAAAATCCCATAGCCACCAATATGGGGTATATATATCTCACAATTAATGTAATTCAATGAATAAATCAGACCTGATAGTCACCTACCCCACCTGGTGTATTAGCCAATAAGGACAGCCACCCAAGGTTGATCACAGCTACAGTAGCTAAGTTGCATTAGTAGGTAATCCCCAACTGTAACCAATTTGTAAGCCAAGAAAAGCTATGTACTAAGGGACTTAAAAGACTAAGGGGTATTAGATCACTTAATCCCATAGATCCTATTGTTATATACACTCAGACTAAGGGGTGCTTCACACACAGCGAGCTCGCTGCCGAGATCGCTGCTGAGTCACGCTTTTTGTGACGCAGCAGTGACCTCATTAGCGATCTCGCTGTGTGTGACAATGAGCAGCGATCTGGCCCCTGCTGCGAGATCGCTGCTCGTTACACACAGCCCTGGTTCGTTTTCTTCAAAGCCGCTCTCCCGCTGTGACACACAGATCGCTGTGTGTGACAGCGAGAGAGCGACAAATGAAGCGAGCAGGAGCCGGCATCTCACAGCTGAGGTAAGCTGTATCCAAGATAAACATCGGGTAACCAAGGTGGTTACCCGATATTTACCTTAGTTACGAGCCTCTGCAGCTCTCACGCTGCCTGTGCTGCCGGCTCCGGCTCTCTGCACATGTAGCTGCTGTACACATCGGGTTAATTAACCCGATGTGTACAGCAGCTAGGAGAGCAAGGAGCCAGCGCTAAGCAGTGTGCGCGGCTCCCTGCTCTCTGAACATGTAGCTGCATTACACATCGGGTTAATTAACCCGATGTGTACTGTAGCTATGGTAGGAGAGCAAGGAGCCAGCGCTCAGTGTGCGCGGCTCCCTGCTCCCTGCACACACAGCTGTGCGCTGGTAACTAATGTAAACATCGGGTAACCATACCCGATGTTTACCTTAGTTACCAGTCTCCGCAGCTTCCAGACGGCAGCTCCGTGCAAGCGCAGCGTCGCTTGCACGTCGCTGCTGGCTGGGGGCTGTTCACTGGTCGCTGGTGAGATCTGCCTGTTTGACAGCTCACCAGCGACCATGTAGCGATGCAGCAGCGATCCTGACCAGGTCAGATCGCTGGTCGGATCGCTGCTGCATCGCTAAGTGTGAAGGTACCCTAAAAATAATCGCCATATCAGATAACCAGCTGAATAAACGCATGTAAATAAACAAGCCACAGCAGTCAAACATATGGCAGGGGTAAACACATGATGATTATCATACCTGATAATTAGCTGAGTAACGTGGCATGAAGGCGCGAGCGTACAGCAGTCGCCTCAACATAGGCGCCGTCATCCTGCCATATACTGGTCTGGTAGATCAATTATGCAAGAATATATAATGAAAATATATAAGAATATATAAGAAGCTACATGTGGAGTGGTTAGATTCCTAAGAGCAATAGGTGTATATGTCATCAAGATATAGCATCATAGTACATGGCATATAATAATGTACATATCATCAAAACATAACATACACACCAGTACAATTGCACTAATAGTATTTATGATAATATACAATACAGAACAAATATGGGAAATATACATATAGTTGGGGGAAGCGGTCCGAGCGGAGGGGTAACAGCAACCGGTACGGATGGCGGGGGAGGCAGGAGCGTGAGCGGGCGCAGGCCGGGCCCCTCTGCCGCAGCGGCCGGTCCTTCCCCGTCACAGGGGCGTGGGTCGCTCCTCCAACACTGCCTCCACCTCGCGTCTCTGCTCGGCCGCCGCCACTTCCTCCATCTCGGCCACCCAGCACTCCATCAAGAACCGAACTTGGGTTTGAAGGCGGCAGCACATTTGTGCGGTCCGGGCTTCCACCCAAGCCGCTGTTCCTAGCGTGGGCTCTGGAATTTCAGCGGTGCCGGACGGACGGGACATCGTGCGCAGCAGTATTCCAGGAACCAAATGTTGCAGAGTCCTGGCGTCCCCGCTTTTTATGCCCTCAGCTACATCAGGCAGACACACACCCGCCCCCCCTTGGTTCTCTTCAGCACTTCCGCTTGTTGGGGGCGGGGCTTTGCTTTCGCGCCTTCCCTGCTCGGAGAAGACACTCGAGCGGGAGATTTTCGCGCCAAAGATGGCGGCGCTTCAAAATTTTCGGCCGGACACCGCTGGCGGGGACTACAAGCCGCACTTCTACTGGTAAGTAGATGGGTCCAAATCCTGTTCGCAGAAGGCAAGTTGTCGCGGGCGGGGAGGACGCCGCTGCTGCTCACTCGCTAACGCTCGGGTCCGGCGCTGCTGCGGCTGCTGCTTGGTGGCTCGAGCGGTGGGCCGGATCCGGGGACTCGAGCGGCGCTCCTTTCCCGTGAGTGAAAGGGGGTGGTTGGTTTGGGGGGTTTAGTCCGTGACGCCACCCACGGGTTGTGGTGAAGGTGGGCACCACCGCTGCTGGTGACGGGGATCCCGGGAGCGATGGCGGGGAGCAGCTGGGATGTTGTGTTCCCCCTCCGTGGGTAGGGGTCGGTGGTCCCGGGGCCCGATGGTGAGACGGGGAGGCAGGGTCGGTGAGGTGCAGGGTTGCAGGGGCAGCGTGGCGCAGTGCTGAATGGCACGGGCATACTCATTCAGCAAGAGATGCACAAAGTCCTCGGTAAGCCAAACGGCTGGATGGACGGGTCCCGCAGCAGGCTGCAGTGTCTCTCCCCGGACAAGTGATGGCGGCTGTCTTTCCCTGCACCTTTGTGTACTTGTTTGACTACGACGGATCCCCAACGGTAGTCCGCTCCCCGCTGTATGTGTGGTGGAGGAGCCCGTTTGCCCTTAGGCGCTGGCCCTTGGGTCTCTAGCCTTAGGCGGTAGCTGTATACCCTCACGGTGTGGGCGGTTGCCTTCTAACGGGTCTTTGGCTGTTAGGAAACCCCTTGGGTTCCTGTCACACTCGGATTTGACTGTTGACGGCGACTCCAAGCCTAGTCAGGGTCCGATGGCCCTGCCTGTGTGTGCTGGCTTCACTTCGCTCCCCGGTCGGAACCGGCGGGCCGTCGCCCGTCCCCGGTCCTACGGTTCCGCGTCGATTCACCACTCCTGCAGATGGCCAAGACCGTCTGCCAACCTTGTTGTCAGTGCCTGGGCCACACACCCAGACACTCTCCCCTTTACTCCTCTCACTTCCACCTCCAAGACTAAACTCTAACTGTCTCTTTTCCCGCCTCCAGGCCTGTGAACTCCTCGGTGGGTGGGGCCAACCGCTTGGCTCCGCCCCACCTGGTGTGGACATAAGACACTGGAGGGAGGCAACAAGGGTTTTGTGTTTGGCTAATGTTACTGTCTAATGGGGGTGGGGGTGTTTGTGTGTTACCTGTGACGACCTGGCTAGTCCAGGGCGCCACACTGGCATATTTTTGAATGTGCTTGATGCAAATCTACCTGTGAAGTGTACAACTGGGGCACAAGTGCTGCCACTGAAGGAGGTGTCTGTGATTCCCAATTTTTGGAAAAAAGGGAGACTCTGCTTGGAGTCCCCTAGCGGTGTTATACATGATTTTAGAAGGGCATGCCATGCCTATATCTGTGTCGTCCTCTTTTTCCTTGTCAAGCTGCTTTGTTTTCGCATGAGAATTTGTTCTTGTCACTTTCCCATGTGTTTGTGTTGTGAGTTGTTTGTCACCTTTTGGACACCTTTGAGGGTGTTTTCTAGTTGTTTTTATGTATTTGTGATTGCCTCCCATTATTTCCTATGGGCTTCGAGAGGCTCGTCGAACGGCTCGACGAACCGAACTCGAACGCGACCTCTGTTCGGCGAACCTACCTTGAGTCGAACTGCGACCGGTTCGCTCATCTCTACTGATAAAGTTACACAGCAAAGACCAGCAGGCTAAGGCAGCCGGTATTGGAGCCTTGTTGCATTGTCTTCCTTACGTCGGATGTAACAATGTAGAAGAGCTGTTAAGTCCTAATAGAGAAAAATGCTGCAAGATATATGAACAACTCGGGCAAAAAGAACCGGCTTATCTGAAGATGATGATCTATTGTACTAAATTACTGTTTATGGTTGATGAGGTGGACGCTGTCCTGGAGCACTTCACTATGATAAGAGACGCTTTACCCTATGAAGAACTCTATCCGACGGCATTATGTGGTGTGTTTAGAGGGTTGAGGAACCTCATTACTAAAAACTATCCTCTGAACGTGAAGGAGGCAACTAACCGTGCCATAGACATCCAGGCTAAGAAGTGGAAAAGCCTTGGAACTATTACAATGGTTAAAGTTGGTACAAGAATATAGAATTACAAGAGTAGAAATAATATTTCACGAGACTTCCGTGTAAAATAACTATCACTATGGGCAGCACAGTGGAGTTTGTATGCTCTGCCCGTGTCTGCATGGGTTTTCCCCGGGTGCTCCGGTTTCCTCCCACAATCCAAAGACATATTTGAAATACCCTAAATTTATATAACTTTAAATAAAGATTATTAAAAAAAACCTCTTACTGTATTTTTTTTTTGCTGATAGTAACTGGTGGTACATTTGTCGCGGGCGGAGGAGATGACGCTGCGCTCTCCCACTGCTCGGGTCCGGCCGCTGCTGCTGCGGCGGCTGCTGCTGCTCGGTGGTGGCTCGAGTGGTGGGCCGGATCCCGGGAACTCGAGCGGCGCTCCTCGCCCGTGAGTGAAAGGGGGTGGTTGGTTTGAGGGGTTTAGTCCGTGACGCCACCCACGGGTTGTGGTGAAGGTGGGCACCACCGCTGCTGGTGACGGGGATCCCGGGAGCGATGGCGGGGAGCAGCTGGGATGTTGTGTTCCTCCTCCGTGGGTAGGGGTCGGTGGTCCCGGGGCCCGATGGTGAGACGGGGAGGCAGGGTCGGTGAGGTGCAGGGTTGCAGGGGCAGCGTGGCGCAGTGCTGGATGGCACAGGCATACTCATTCAGCAAGAGATGCACAAAGTCCTCGGTAAACCAAACGGCTGGATGGACGGGTCCCGCAGCAGGCTGCAGTGTCTCTCCCCGGACAGGTGATGGCGGCTGTCTTTTCCTGCACCTTTGTGTACTTGTTTGACTACGATGGATCCCCAACGGTAGTCCGCTCCCCGCTGTATGTGTGCCGGAGGAGCCCGTTTGCCCGCAGGCGCTGGCCCTTGGGTCTCTAGCCTTAGGCGGTAGCTGTATACCCTCACGGTGTGGGCGGTTGCCTTCTAACGGGTCTTTGGCTGTTAGGAAACCCCTTGGGTTCCTGTCACACTCAGATTTGACTGTTGACGGCGACTCCAAGCCTAGTCGGGGTCCAATGGCCCTGCCTGTGTGTGCTGGCTTCACTTCGCTCCCCAGTTGGTACCGGCGGGCCGTCGCCCGTCCCCGGTCCTACGGTTCCGCGTCGATTCACCACTCCTGAGTGAAAAGGGGGTATTGATTGTGTGGATTTTATATATTGTCCGTGACGCCACCCACGGTTGTGGTGATATTGGTGACACCACCGCTGCTCTGGACGGGGATCCCGGGAGCAGTGACAGGGAGCAGCCTTGATGTTAGTTCTCCCCTCCGTGGTTAGGGGGATTGGTTGTCCCGGGGCCCGGTGATGGGGTAGGGATGATGGATGGCAGGCGGGTTGCGGGGCCTGGTGAGGTGCAGGGTTGCAGGGGCAGCGCTGTGCCGCACGGCACGGTGGTACTCACTCAGCCAATGATGAAGACACAGTTCTCGGTAAAACACACGGCTGGATGGACGGGTCCCACAGACGGCTGCGGTTGTTTCCCCCGGCAGGTTGATGGTGACTGCCTTTCCCTGCACCTGTGTAGTGTTTAGTTCCGATGAGTTCCCACCGGTAACCCGCTCCCCGACTTGGATATGGGCCGGAGGAGCCCCTTTTGCCCGCAGGCTCTGGCCCTGGAAACGGTAGGCCTTGGCGGTGGCTGTTTCCCTCTCTTGGTCGGACGGTTGCCTTCTGTCGGGACTTGGCTGCTGGGAAACCCAGGAGGTTCCCTTCGCTAACGGATTTGGCAAATTTACGGCGACTCCTATCCTTGCCGGGGTCCGTAAGCCCTGCCGGTTGGTGCTGGCTTCTCTTTGCATACCGGTCCGGTACCGCCGGGCCACCGCCCATCCACGGTCCTTGCGGTAAACTCCGATAGGCCACTCCTGATGACGGTCACCACCGTCTGCCAACCTTGCTGCTCCGTCCGGGCCACACACCCGGACCAACTTCAGACAGCTCGACTGCTACTTTCCTCCTTCCACTTCCACCTCCAAACTCTGACTGTTTTCCCTCCTCCAGGACTGTGAACTCCTCGGTGGGCGGAGACCAACCGCCTGGCTCCACCCCCTGGTGTGGACATCAGCCCCTGGAGGAAGGCAACAAGGGTTTCTTGTTTGACTTCGATGTGCCTGACCGGGAGTGTGGGGTGTGTTGGTGTTGTTCTTTGTGGCCCCTGGTTGTCCAGGGCGCCACATTCCCCCTTAGTAAAATGCAGACCGTCCGCGGGCTGCCCGTGCATCACCAGTTTTATTTTCACAAACTGAAAAATAGAAAAACGGTAAAATAGTGATTAAAAGTAAAATAACATCTTCCCACATCGGGAGGTACTCTTACTTAAACGTTGCCAACGGTACGGCTTCCGCTCTCTCCCACCCAAGCAACCTGGCCCTGATGCTGCCCCTAAGCAAACAGGCAGCACCCCTTGGCCCCAGTCTTGCACAAGTTGCCCGAGCGGGTTCTGTCCTTTTCAGGGGACCCACGTCCATGGGGAACCCCTGAAACCCCCAGAGGATTGCCACCGGTTCCGGTGGTGGCTGGGCCCCAGCCTACTCCACTGCGGGCCCTTCCTCCAATCTGCCTCTCCGGAGGCGGTCACGGTTAAAGCCAAAAACATTTTTATTTACACGCCACAAGTTTGTTGTTGCCCTGCTAGTTCTCGGGCCTGTTCATAAGGAGTTCCTTATGCAAAACTTGTAAAGGGGGTCCCAACGGGGACCAGTTGCCGGCAACGACCGGTGCAAATCAGGCAGCAAATCAGGTAACTTCATGGTAATCATTCTTTTCTTTTTCAAAACTTGCAAACGGTACTTTTAACACACACACACACACACAATTTTTCCCCCTTTTAAAGAGTAGTTTCCCTGTACCTAAGTGGGGGTCTACCTAGGTTGGGACGAGTGGACCTCTGGGGTCCAGTGTCAGTGGGGACAGGCAGTGGGGCAGAGGGAACAATCAGTTCCTCTTCCCTGCTATCGTGTGGGGCAGGCGGAGGCATAGGGGAGCTGGGTACAGGTTCATCCCTGGGCACTGGCTCATGGTCGACCACTTCCATCACTTCCTCATCCACGGGTTGTGGGAACAGTATCACTTGAAGAATCACCACGCCATTCTGTGTAGGCCAGTCCGCTGGGAAGTCACCCATCACGGTGTGGATTACCTCTTTTGCCTTCTCCGCCGGTTTAGGAACCGGAACTTCAGCCGCTGCCCTCAATGCTGGTGGGCACCTCTTTAGATGGTCCCGGGAAACCGTGGCCAAAGTGCCCCCTTGGTCACGACTGATCTGGTAGGCCTTCCCATCTTCCCATCCTGTGGGCTGTATGACATATGGGGTTTGCTCCCATTGATCATCCAGCTTGTGGGTCCTCCTCTTTCGCTTCAGCACTACATCTCCAGGCTGGAAAGGGCCAGCAGACGCATTCTGGTTGAAGCGCTGCTCCTGTTGTTCCCGACTCCGACTCAAGTTCTTCTCAACATATTCCTGGATCTGTCGGTACTGCACCCTCCGCCGAGTGTCCCATTCAGCTGTCGAAGGGAGTGCTTCTGGGTTTTCCAATCCCATGTCCAGATCCACCGGTAGACGGCCGGGGCGAGCCCTCATCAGGTATGCTGGGGTGCATTTCGTTGAGCTGGAAGGGATATTGTTGTACATATCGACCAAGTCAGGTAGCTTCTCCGGCCACAGGTTCCGCTCTTCTAGCGGCAACGTCTTGAGGAGGCCCAGGACCAGGTGGTTCATCTTCTCACACATGCCGTTGGTTTGGGCATGGTAAGGCGTGGTTCGGATCTTCTTGCAGCCGTACAACTGACAAAATTCATGGAACACCTCTGCTTCAAAGGCCGGGCCTTGGTCAGTAAGCACCTTCTCAGGGTATCCATGTGGTCAGCAGAAATAAGCCTGGAACGCTCTAGCGGCGGTACGGCCAGTTAGGTCTTTGACTGGGACAACCACCATGAATCTTGAAAAGTGGTCTACAATGGTTAGAGCGTAGGTGTACCCACTTCGGCTGGGGGTGAGCTTTACATGGTCCAGGGCAACCAGCTCCAGCGGTTGATGTGTAACGATCGGGTGTAGGGGCGCCTTCTGGCTGGCCTCGTCCTTCCTTCTCAGCGTGCAAGGGCCACACTCTCGGCACCAGGCCTCTACAGATTCCCGCATTCCACTCCAATAGAACCGCTCTCTCAACAGCATCTCTAGTTTCTTCCATCCGAAGTGTCCAGCACCGTCATGGTATGCTTGCAGTACGGTGGGCACGTTAGCTTGGGGAATCACCAACTGGCGGATCTTCTCATGGGTCTTCGGGTTAATCAGCTCGTGGTACAACTTCCCCTGGTGTAGATACAGCCGGGTCCGTTCTCGCCACAGGCGTTGGGCTTCAGCTGGGGCGGCAGGGTCTATTCCAGCAGCTCCTTGTTCCACCAAGATCTTGACTAAGCGGACAGCGGGTGCCTGGTCCTGAGCTTCTTGCCACTCCTGGCTGGGCAGCGGGTCCAGGTTTACCCGTTGTTGATAGACATGTACCTTCTCAGTCGGTGGCTGATGAAATGCGGGCAGCTCAATCTCTTCGAGGTCGTCATCCTCAGGCCCTTCGTCCAACAAGTGGGGCATCCGAGAGAGCGCATCGGCATTAACATTGGCACGGCCGGCCCGGTACTTGATGATGAAATCGTAGTTGGCTAGCCTAGCCACCCACCGCTGTTCCAACGCGCCCAGCTTGGCGGTGTCCAGGTGGGTCAGCGGGTTATTATCCGTGAAAGCAGTGAACTTAGCCGCTGCCAGGTAATGGCGGAACCGCTCGGTGATAGCCCACACCAGTGCCAGGAGTTCAAGCTTGAAAGAGCTGTAGTTCTCGGGGTTCCTCTCAGTCGGTCGAAGCCTTCGGCTAGCATAAGCAATCACTTTTTCTTTTCCGTCTTGGACCTGGGATAGGACAGCTCCTAAGCCTACATTGCTGGCATCTGTGTAAAGGATGAAGGGGTGGTTGTAATCAGGATATGCTAGGATTTCTTCTCCGGTCAGGGCCGCTCTCAGCTGACGGAAGGATTCCTCATGCCTTTCTTCCCACACCAATGGGGCTCCTAGGGGTCTACCACCTTTGGTCTGTCCCATGATTAGGTCTTGCATGGGGGCAGCCATTTTCGTATACCCCTTGATGAAGCGACGGTAATACCCCACCAGGCCCAGGAACTGCCTCACCATCCTTCACCGTGGTCGGCCTCGGCCAGTCCTGAATGGCGGTGATTTTATCAGGGTCAGGGGCGACACCCTCTGCACCGACCACATGCCCTAGGTACTGCACTTTGTGTTTCAGCAGATGACACTTTGAGGGCTTCAACTTCATCCCATATTTGGCAAGGGCGCGAACACCTCGGCTAGGTGCTCCAGGTGGGCTTCATATTTCTGGGAGTACACAATCACATCATCCAGGTACAGCAGGATGGTCTCAAAGTTTAGATGCCCCAGACAGCATTCCATCAGCCGTTGGAATGTTCCAGGGGCATTGCACAGCCCGAACGGCATGCTATTAAACTCACAGAGTCCCATAGGGGTAGCAAATGCAGTCTTCTCTCGGTCTTCTGGTGCCACAGCCACCTGCCATTACCCACTGGTGAGGTTAAGGGTGGAAAAGTAATTAGCGGTTCTCAGCGCAGCCAGAGATTCCTCAATGTGGGGCAGAGGGTAAGCGTCCTTATGTGTTATCTGGTTAATTTTTCGGTAATCCACACACATCCGCATGGTGCCATCTTTCTTCTTAACCAGTACCAACGGGGCGGCCCAGGGACTACAGCTGTCCCTAATAACCCCTGCCTCCTTCATGTTCCTCAACATGTCCTTGGCACATTGGTAGTGTGCAGGGGGAATAGGCCTGTACCTCTCTTTGATAGGGGGATGCTCACCGGTGGGGATATGGTGTTGGACCCTTTTAATCTGCCCAAAGTCTAGGGGATGTTTGCTAAAAACCCGCTCATACTCCCGTACCACCCGGTATACCCCTTCTTTGTGATGTGTAGGGGTATCGTCAGTGCCTACGTGTAGCTGTCGACACCACTCGTCTAACTCCCCTTGGGATGGGTGAGTGTTGGCAGTAGGTGGCGAGGTTGGGGGAATGGCCTCGTGGATGGTGTGGGGATCCAAGGTGAACAACTTGGCAAGGGTAGCGTACCGGAGAAGCCTGACTTCTTCCTCCCCGCAGTTCAGCACCCTCACGGGCACTCTCCCCTTCTTTACATCTACCACCCCTCAGACGGCCATTACTGTAGGCCAGTGTTCAGAGGGCATGGGCTCTATCATGGCGGGGTAGTCACGCCCCTGGGGCCTTACCGCTGCCCTACACCAAATCATCATCTCGCTCCTGGGAGGCACAATCAAAGGGGCAACATCCATCACTCTCACCCCACCAATCTCTCCTCCTGTCGAGTTCACATGTTGGCGGTACATTAAGGCTCGGATCTCACACTGCACAGCTTTCTGTCGGCTCCCTGCCGCCGTGGCAGCCAGCTACTGCAGTAGGGTCAGCACGTCACTCATACAGTGCTCCATCACATTGGTCCCTAGCACTACCTTCGGGTTATGATCACTGGGTTCATTCATTATCACAATCATACCCTGGTGTTGCAGTTCAGCTCGCCCCACAGTCATGGCCACTTGTTTGTATCCCACTTGGGTCAATGGGAGTCCATCAGCAGCAATCAGTGTTATACTGGCATTTGGGGGAGCCAGCTCGTCTTTTCCCCAATACGGTTGATACAGTGTGTATGGTATGGTGGTTACCTGTGATCCAGTGTCCAGGAGAGCCATCACCGGTATGCCGTCCACAGCCATGGGGATGATGGGCCGGGCCCCGATGTACCGGTCCCGCCAGTCTGGGGGGCCATGGGGTTCTACTCCTGAGGATTGGCCCGTGGCCCCAGGGGTTGCTCGTTTAACGGACACTGTCGGGAGTAGTGGCCGGGTTTGCTGCACCTGTAACAGATTGGGGGCCCATTCCGTGAGTCATTGGCCCTTCTCCGCTGCATCCAGGGGACGTCCTCAGGGCTGTCGGCGAGCTGCATCTTCACCGGGGCCTGGGATCTGGTCGGAGGCTGGAGTGCGGCGAGAATCTTAGCGAGTTCCCCATCCATGCGGCGAACTTGAGCATCGAGCTCTTCCATCGTTCCGCTTGAGGCTGCAGGCACTGGAGGTGCGGGTGGGGTAGGGGCCACCACGATGGGAGCAGTCTCAACCGGCCACGGGGTTGGCTCAGGAGCTTCAAATGCGGGGGGTTGCAGAGCTTTGATGGCCCGTTCCTTTAATACGGCAAAGTCCACGTCAGGGTGTTCTAGGGCCCACAGCCGAAGCTGTTTGCGGTCCTCTGAGGACCTCATCCCCTGCACAAACTGCTCACTTAACATTTTGTTACTGTCCACACTGTTGATGGTGTCCACCCGCTTCAGTGTGCGGAGTGCGGTTTGCAGGCGCAGGGCATAGTCCCGAATGCTATCTGCGGGCCGTTGTCGGCATTGACAGAACTGCATCCGCAACTCTGCCTCGGTACGAGTCTCAAAGGCAGTCTGCAGCTTTTCAAAGATGGTGGCTACAGAGGACCGGTCCCCCTCGGCCCAGGTCTCCGCCTTTTGCTCAGCCACGCCAGTTAGCTGCCCCAGCACTAGCGCTGCACGTTGCTTATCAGTCAGGGGGTACAGTTCTAGTAGCGGACTAAGTGTTTTCTGGAAAACCTGCAAGGCATCAGGTTTCCCATCGTACTGCGG
Organism: Anomaloglossus baeobatrachus; assembly: GCF_048569485.1. Classification (NCBI taxonomy): domain Eukaryota; kingdom Metazoa; phylum Chordata; class Amphibia; order Anura; family Aromobatidae; genus Anomaloglossus; species Anomaloglossus baeobatrachus. The sequence goes on from NW_027442385.1 coordinate 109,888, forward strand.
TAGCCAGGCAGCTCCGGGCACATAGGGCAAAGAGAACGGCATCACCTGAGCGAGAGCTGGGGCCGCGGCACCCCCCGCCAGCGCGGCCATGACCTGGGCAGGCCCATTCCCATCTGCGGGTGCTCCCACGGCTGCGTCCGCCGCTCTTCCAGCGGCTCCGTCGGGCGCAGACATCTTGTTTCCGTCCCCCTTAGTCTCTTTCCGGCTCCTCCTCTACAGGGGCGGGGTTTTGGCCTTCGCGCCTCTACTACTCGAGGAGACGCTCGAGCGGGAATTTTTCACGCCAAAGATGGCGGCTTTACAAATTTTTCGTCCGGACACCTCCGGCGGTCACACAAGGCACACTTCTACCAGTTGGTAGAACGGTAGGATCCTGTTCGTGACGCCAAGTTGTCGTGGGCGTAGGAGGTGACGCTGCGCTCTCCCACTGCTCGGGTCCGGCCGCTGCTGCTGCGGCTGCTGCTGCTCGGTGGTGGCTCGAGCGGTGGGCCGGATCCCGGGGACTCAAGCGGCGTTCCTCGCCCGTGAGTGAAAAGGGGGTATTGATTGTGGGGATTTTAGATATTGTCCGTGACGCCACCCATGGTTATGGTGATATTGGTGACACCACCGCTGCTCTGGACGGGGATCCCGGGAGCGGTGACAGGGAGCAGCCTTGATGTTAGTTCTCCCCTCCGTGGGTAGGGGGATTGGTTGTCCCTGGGCCCGGTGATGTGGTAGGGATGATGAATGGCAGGCGGGTTGCGGGGCCTGGTGAGGTGCAGGGTTGCAGGGGCAGCGCTGTGCCGCACGGCACGGTGGTACTCACTCAGCCAATGATGAACACTCAGTTCTCGGTAAAACACACGGCTGGATGGACGGGTCCCACAGACGGCTGCGGTTGTTTCCCCCGGCAGGTTGATGGTGACTGCCTTTCCCTGCACCTGTGTAGTGTTTAGTTCCGATGGGTTCCCACCGGTAACCCGTTCCCCGGCTTGGATATGGGCCGGAGGAGCCCCTTTTGCCCGCAGGCTCTGGCCCTTGAAACGGCAGCCTTGGCGGTGGCTGTGTTTCCCTCTCTTGGTCGGACGGTTGCCTTCTGTCGGGACTTGGCTGCTGGGAAACCCAGGAGGTTCCCTTCGCTAACGGATTTGGCAAATTTACGGCGACTCCTAGCCTTGCCGGGGTCCGTAAGTCCTGCCGGTTGGTGCTGGCTTCTCTTTGCGTACCGGTCCGGTACCGCCGGGCCACCGCCCGTCCACGGTCCTTGCGGTAAACTCCGATAGGCCACTCCTGCAGACGGTCACCACCGTCTGCCAACCTTGCTGCTCCGTCCGGGCCACACACCCGGACCAACTTCAGACAGCTCGACTGCTACTTTCCTCCTTCCACTTCCACCTCCAAACTCTATCTGACTGTTTTCCCTCCTCCAGGACTGTGAACTCCTCGGTGGGCAGAGACCAACCGCCTGGCTCCACCCCCTGGTGTGGACATCAGCCCCTGGAGGAAGGCAACAAGGGTTTCTTGTTTGACTTCAGTGTGCCTGACCGGGAGTGTGGGGTGTGTTGGTGGTGTTCTTTGTGGCCCCTGGTTGTCCAGGGCGCCACACATTTTTCACATTTCTAGACACTTCCCATATACTGAGAAAAAAAGGGAACCAGCACGATCTGAAATTGGCATGCATCATATAAAAAGTGAAAATTCACAAATTTATTCCAACTGTACTATAATAAAAAAATGAGATTTTTAGCAAATAATTGATCAATTTTTTGAGCCACCCCTGCCAACGTCACGGCAAATCTCAATAGGGGGGTCCTACTCTACATTCTGTATTTCATGTGCCATGCGGCCTCCTAGATAAAGTTAAAAGCAGAACCATAATGGAGCACACATACCTGCAACCTGTATATAGCCGCTTCCATGTTGCAAAAAAGGCACTTGTGGATAGAGACCAGCCCAGGTCCCAGCATGTGGAGCAAGCCCTACACATACCAGGACTATATCAGAACTGATCCTCCCAGTGTCAAAAAGCAACCATTGATAAAGGCGGACCAGATCCAAGAATGGTGCTTAATTAGCATTGCCTGTGGAAAGGGGTGAGGTAACTGAGTCTGAACAGCTACCAACAGGAGGAATATATTGCAAGCCAAAATCAGGCGTGCATGGTATGGTGTTGGTCAGACACCAGATTTGTAGCATAACTACGGTCAAAACAGAGAAAAAAAGGGAACCAGCACGATCTGAAATTGGCATGCATCATATAAAAAGTGAAAATTCACAAATTTATTCCAACTGTACTATAATAAAAAAATGAGATTTTTAGCAAATAATTGATCAATTTTTTGAGCCACCCCTGCCAACGTCACGGCAAATCTCAATAGGGGGGTCCTACTCTACATTCTGTATTTCATGTGCCATGCGGCCTCCTAGATAAAGTTAAAAGCAGAACCATAATGGAGCACACATACCTGCAACCTGTATATAGCCGCTTCCATGTTGCAAAAAAGGCACTTGTGGATAGAGACCAGCCCAGGTCCCAGCATGTGGAGCAAGCCCTACACATACCAGGACTATATCAGAACTGATCCTCCCAGTGCCAGACAGCAACCATTGATAAAGGCGGACCAGATCCAAGAATGGTGCTTAATTAGCATTGCCTGTGGAAAGGGTGAGGCAACTGAATGTATACAGCTACCAACAGGAGGAATATATTGCAAGCCAAAATCAGGCGTGCATGGTATGGTGTTGGTCAGACACCAGATTTGTAGCATAACTACGGTCAAAACAGAGAAAAAAAGGGAACCAGCACGATCTGAAATTGGCATGCATCATATAAAAAGTGAAAATTCACAAATTTATTCCAACTGTACTATAATAAAAAAATGAGATTTTTAGCAAATAATTGATCAATTTTTTGAGCCACCCCTGCCAACGTCACGGCAAATCTCAATAGGGGGGTCCTACTCTACATTCTGTATTTCATGTGCCATGCGGCCTCCTAGATAAAGTTAAAAGCAGAACCATAATGGAGCACACATACCTGCAACCTGTATATAGCCGCTTCCATGTTGCAAAAAAGGCACTTGTGGATAGAGACCAGCCCAGGTCCCAGCATGTGGAGCAAGCCCTACACATACCAGGACTATATCAGAACTGATCCTCCCAGTGTCAAAAAGCAACCATTGATAAAGGCGGACCAGATCCAAGAATGGTGCTTAATTAGCATTGCCTGTGGAAAGGGGTGAGGTAACTGAGTCTGAACAGCTACCAACAGGAGGAATATATTGCAAGCCAAAATCAGGCGTGCATGGTATGGTGTTGGTCAGACACCAGATTTGTAGCATAACTACGGTCAAAACAGAGAAAAAAAGGGAACCAGCACGATCTGAAATTGGCATGCATCATATAAAAAGTGAAAATTCACAAATTTATTCCAACTGTACTATAATAAAAAAATGAGATTTTTAGCAAATAATTGATCAATTTTTTGAGCCACCCCTGCCAACGTCACGGCAAATCTCAATAGGGGGGTCCTACTCTACATTCTGTATTTCATGTGCCATGCGGCCTCCTAGATAAAGTTAAAAGCAGAACCATAATGGAGCACACATACCTGCAACCTGTATATAGCCGCTTCCATGTTGCAAAAAAGGCACTTGTGGATAGAGACCAGCCCAGGTCCCAGCATGTGGAGCAAGCCCTACACATACCAGGACTATATCAGAACTGATCCTCCCAGTGTCAAAAAGCAACCATTGATAAAGGCGGACCAGATCCAAGAATGGTGCTTAATTAGCATTGCCTGTGGAAAGGGGTGAGGTAACTGAGTCTGAACAGCTACCAACAGGAGGAATATATTGCAAGCCAAAATCAGGCGTGCATGGTATGGTGTTGGTCAGACACCAGATTTGTAGCATAACTACGGTCAAAACAGAGAAAAAAAGGGAACCAGCACGATCTGAAATTGGCATGCATCATATAAAAAGTGAAAATTCACCATGCCATGCACGCCTGATTTTGGTTTGCTTTGTATTCCTCCTGTTGGTAGCTGTTCAGATTCAGTTACCTCACCCCTTTCCACAGGCAATGCTAATTAAGCACCATCTTGGATCTGGTCCGCCTTTATCAATGGTTGCTGTTTGGCACTGGGAGGATCAGTTCTGATATAGTCCTGGTATGGTGCAGAGCTTGCTCCACATGCTGGGACCTGGGCTGGTCTCTATCCACAAGTGCCTTTTTTGCAACATAGAAGCGGTTATATACAGGTTACAGGTATGTGTGCTCTATTATGGTTCTGCTTTTAACTTTATCTAGGAGGCCGCATGGCACATGAAATACAGAATGTAGAGTAGGACCCCCCTATTGAGATTTGCCGTGACGTTGGCAGGGGTGGCTCAAAAAATTGATCAATTATTTGCTAAAAATCTCATTTTTTTATTGTAGTACAGTTGGAATAAATCTGTGAATTTTCACTTTTTATATGATGCATGCCAATTTCAGATCGTGCTGGCTCCCCTCTCTCTCTGTTTGGTCGTAGTTATGCTACAAATTCTGGTGGCCGGTCACCACCATGCCATGCACGCCTGATTTTGGTTTGCTTTGTATTCCTCCTGTTGGTAGCTGTTCAGATTCAGTTACCTCACCCCTTTCCACAGGCAATGCTAATTAAGCACCATCTTGGATCTGGTCCGCCTTTATCAATGGTTGCTGTTTGGCACTGGGAGGATCAGTTCTGATATAGTCCTGGTATGGTGCAGAGCTTGCTCCACATGCTGGGACCTGGGCTGGTCTCTATCCACAAGTGCCTTTTTTGCAACATAGAAGCGGTTATATACAGGTTACAGGTATGTGTGCTCTATTATGGTTCTGCTTTTAACTTTATCTAGGAGGCCGCATGGCACATGAAATACAGAATGTAGAGTAGGACCCCCCTATTGAGATTTGCCGTGACGTTGGCAGGGGTGGCTCAAAAAATTGATCAATTATTTGCTAAAAATCTCATTTTTTTATTGTAGTACAGTTGGAATAAATCTGTGAATTTTCACTTTTTATATGATGCATGCCAATTTCAGATCGTGCTGGCTCCCCTCTCTCTCTGTTTGGTCGTAGTTATGCTACAAATTCTGGTGGCCGGTCACCACCATGCCATGCACGCCTGATTTTGGTTTGCTTTGTATTCCTCCTGTTGGTAGCTGTTCAGATTCAGTTACCTCACCCCTTTCCACAGGCAATGCTAATTAAGCACCATCTTGGATCTGGTCCGCCTTTATCAATGGTTGCTGTTTGGCACTGGGAGGATCAGTTCTGATATAGTCCTGGTATGGTGCAGAGCTTGCTCCACATGCTGGGACCTGGGCTGGTCTCTATCCACAAGTGCCTTTTTTGCAACATAGAAGCGGTTATATACAGGTTACAGGTATGTGTGCTCTATTATGGTTCTGCTTTTAACTTTATCTAGGAGGCCGCATGGCACATGAAATACAGAATGTAGAGTAGGACCCCCCTATTGAGATTTGCCGTGACGTTGGCAGGGGTGGCTCAAAAAATTGATCAATTATTTGCTAAAAATCTCATTTTTTTATTGTAGTACAGTTGGAATAAATCTGTGAATTTTCACTTTTTATATGATGCATGCCAATTTCAGATCGTGCTGGCTCCCCTCTCACTTCCCATATACTGAAGCTGAGCGAATCCATTCAAATGGAATTCTACTGGAGTTCGCCAAAAATTTACATTCACCAGAATTCAGAATATTTGTATTACACTTCCACACGGATTAAGCAAAATGTCCATAAAAATGCTAAAATAAAAATCCTTATACTCACGTTATCGCTCACATCTCCAGCTCCTCCACTCCTCACAATCACTCTTCCAGTCCTCGTCTCATCTTCAGATCAGCAACTCTTGCAATGAATTCCCAGGAGTCTTCAGTGCATAAATTCGAGATCTTGGCATATACCATGACCTCATGACACATGCTTGCGAATAACCTTCCAAGGACTCATTAGACCACGAAGTCCTGGCCCAGCACGAGAAACCAAAGGAATTCAACACAAATGGTGGCAATCTGAAGATGCAACGAGGAACAGACGGATGATGGTAAGGAGGTAGGGGCCGGAGAGGTGAGAGGTGAGGCAATTGTAAGGAGGCAGGGGTGCAGGGGTGGCTCAAAGAATTGATCAATTATTTGCTAAAAATCTCATTTATATTACAGTACAGTTGGAATAAATCTGTGAATTTGCACTTTTTATATGATGCATGCCATTTTCAGATCGTGCTGGCTCCCCTCTCTCTCTGTTTGGTTGTAGTTATGCTACAAATGTCTGGTGGCTGGTCACCACCATGCTATGCACGCCTGATCTTGGTTTGCAATATATTCCTCCTGTTGGTAGCTGTACACATTCAGTTGCCTCACCCTTTCCACAGGCATTGCTAATTAAGCACCATACTTGGATCTGGTCCGCCTTTATCAATGGTTGCTGTCTGGCACTGGGAGGGTCAGTTCTGATATAGTCCTGGTATGTGTAGAGCTTGCTCCACATGCTGGGACCTGGGCTGGCCTCTATCCTCAATTGCCTCTTTTGCAACATAGAAGCGGTTATATTTACAGGTATGTGTGCTCCCTTATGGTTCTGCTTTTAACTTTATCTAGGAGGCCGCATGGCACATGAAATACAGAATATAGAGTAGGACCCCCCTATTGAGATTTGCCGTGACATTGGCAGGGGTGGCTCAAAGAATTGATCAATTATTTGCTAAAAATCTCATTTATATTACAGTACAGTTGGAATAAATCTGTGAATTTGCACTTTTTATATGATGCATGCCATTTTCAGATCGTGCTGGCTCCCCTCTCTCTCAATTGTAAGGAGGTGTAAGGCTCTGCCACCCCAGACCTGCAAATCCCCTGTCTGTAAATGTACTGTTTAATGTTGATATACTGTGTGTGAAGTGGCCGCGGGTAAGACCGCGGCTGAGTTCCCATAATCTGCGCCAACAAAATCCCCACGCTCAGATTTTATGCAAGGGTACATTTCTTTACTGGTAAACATCTCAATGACAAACGCAGTTGGCTTAGCAGCACACATAACCAGAGTTTGCTATCCGGATCTTTAACTTCAGACACACGGTGCAGAACACAAAAAAAAACAGCAATGATAAACAAGAATTCTGTCCCTGACTTGCCCTATGTGTTATATTACCAGTCCAAAACACAAGGAGGGAGGGCTCCCACGTAGCAGGCCTGCACTCCGGGTAAACGACGGTGACGCCAAAGAGCAGAGATGGGGAAATCTTCAGCCCTCTCACCAGAGGACTAGCTTACAGTCTCTTGGAATGGAGGAAGGAGATGGTCCGGAGGTCCCTTGAGTCCAGTATCACGTCTGCAGCAGTTCTGGCAATCCCTCACACTTCAGCGATGAGGGCAGTCCGAGGCAGGTCTGTTCAGGTGCAGCTCCAGTTGCTCAGTGTTTTTTTTCCCGCGCTTTTTTCCTGTACAACCCGTGCCTGTGGGAGAGGATCAGATTTTACAGCGTCCGCCCCTTGAGCAATTTCAGCACTTGTCCACAAGGTGGCAGCACCATCCTGTGTAATGTCAGTCTCCATGTCTTTTTCAGTCATAAAACAGTCAGAGCTGCTCGCCTCATTACATATCCCCCCACTTAAAGGTTGGCAGTCCCTGTCAACATTCACAGGTTCCAGGGCAGCGATGACTGAGGCTGTGGCAGGGGGAGGCGGAGAAGCGGGCCATACATACTGGTCCCTATAAGACTGCCCAGGAGGAACCCCGGCAGTGGTGCGGGTAGTACGCCGCAGAGGTTGATTTCCCTCCACTCTATCACCGGTTACACTCTCTACCTCCGTCAGTTCCCTAGAGGGAGGGCCAGTCTGCGCAGGCGGGTAACCAGTCCCAGAGTCAACAAGGTCACTATGCTGAGTAATGTCAATGGTGTCAGTCATGTCAGCAGTGTCGTCCTCACCGGGTACTGTGGTCAGGGAGTCAGGCTGGGATGGGCAGGGGCATAACATATTCCGGTGAAAGGTGCGAGAGTTGCCGCTATCTTCGCCCCGGACTCTGTACACATGACCATCAGGGTAGGGGCACTCAACTACCCGATAGACTTCAGCTTCCCACTTAGCTCGGAGTTTTCCTTGAGGCTTCTTAATACGAACCAGGACTAGCTGTCCTACTTCTAAGGGTTCTTCCTGTACGGGGAGCGGGTCAGCATGTCTCTGGCCCCGGATTTGTTGGCCTACCAGTCGGTATACAGTTTCCATCTTCTGACGATGAGTGTGTAGCCAGGATGGATAGGTACCGTCGGTATCTTTTTCAGGACTGGTCAGGTTTAGGTCATGGACCCCTTGTCCTGGGCGGCCAAAGAGAAGGGTGTGTGGGGTAAAACCCGTAACGGAGTGGACTTGATTGTTGTAGGCCCACACTAGATCCGGGAGGAATTGGGGCCATTGGTCTTTCTTGTCATCGGCTAAGGTGCGGATCAACTGGAGTAGAGTCCGGTTAAAGCGCTCACACGCACCATTCCCCTGTGGGTGGTAAGGGGTGGTTCTGGACTTCTGGATCCCATACATCCGATGCAGCTCCTCGATAATTTGACCTTCAAAACAAGTCCCCTGATCAGAGTGCAACCTCTCCGGACACCCATAGACCTGGATGAACTGTCGACAGATGGTCCGCGCAGCTGACTCGGCAGTCTGATCTTTGGTAGCAACAGCAACTGCGAATTTTGTGAAATGGTCTACCATAACCAGACAGTATTGGTAGCCACCACTCACCGTCCCAATCGACAGGTAGTCCACCATCAACAGCTCAAGGGGCTGGGATGTCTCAACTGTTTGGACAGGTGCACGCTGTTCAGCGGACTTGTAAAGCTCACAGGTGCGACAGGCTTGGCAGACATCTTCAACCAGCTTGCGGAGTCCCGGACAGTAGATGGACTGTTGGACCCACCAGAAGGTCTTGTCTATTCCAAAGTGGCCGTTCCTCTTGTGTGCTTCTCCCATCATCTCACGGGCCATTTGGGCTGGCACTACAAGCTGTAGGCACTCCTCCAGCATGTGGGATAGGAAGATCCTCCGGTATAGCACTCCTTCTCTCAGAATCAGATGATCCCATTGGCTGAGCAGGGTCAGGGTACTGGTGGACAGTCGTGACCGCGTGTCAGAGGACAGCTTCTGCTGCTGCTTCACCCATTGTTTGAGTAGGGCACATTCAGCATTCCAGTCCTGGATTCTGCACCATTCCTGTGGGGACAGTGGGGACCCTACTGAAGTGCCAGCCTCATCCACAGCATACTGGCGGCAATCCATCATCTGCCGGGCTAATCTTGCGAAGTCAGGCATCTCGTCTCCTTCCAGCTCTTCGTCCTGGTCCTTAGTGGGCGAGGGGGATGTCTTTCTGGACAGGCTGTCCGCATTCTGATTTTCAGCCCCAGCTCTATATTTAATCTTGTAGTTAAACTTGGAGAGCCGAGCCATCCCTCGCTGCTCCATAGCCCCAAGTTTCGCATTTTCTAAATGGGCCAAAGGGTTGTTGTCCGTCAGGACTAGTACTTCTGTCCCCGTCAGATATCCGGCAAATTTCTCAGTCATTGCCCACATCAAGGCCAACAGCTCCATCCGGAATGAACTGTAATTGGTGGGATTCTTTTCACCTTCATGTAGGGACCTACTGGCATAGGCTACAACACGTTCCTTGCCTTCTTGTACCTGTGAGAGTACTGCCCCCAGACCCTGTAGGCTGGTGTCAGTATGTAATTGAAAGGGTAGGGTGTAATCTGCATATGCCAGGATGGGGGACGACGTCAAGGCACCCTTTAGAGCTTGGAAGGACTCTTCTTGGGTAGGCCTCCAATTGATGCGGCGTCCCCTGGGACTGTTGGTATTCCCTCGAAGCAGGTCGTGCACTGGTGCGGCAAGCCGGGCGAAGTTCTTGACGAACCGGCGGTAGTAGCCTGCCAGTCCCAAGAAAGCCCTGACCCCCTTGACAGTTGTGGGTTGGGGCCAGTCCCGTACGGCGGCTATTTTCTCCGGCGATGGTGGAACACCTTCGACCGAGATCCTGTGGCCCATGTAATCAATCTCCTGCTGTAGAAGACGGCACTTGCTGGGTTTCAACTTCAAGCCATGTTCCCTTAACCTCTGGAACACGCGGCCCAGCTTCTGTAGATGTTCTTCGAACGTGGCTGAATAGACCACAATGTCATCAAGGTAGATGACGGTGAAGTCTCCCAAGCAGCGCTCCATCTGCCTCTGGAAAGTTCTTGGCGCGTTGTTCAGGCCGAAGGGCATCCTGTCAAACTCGTACAGGCCCATGGGTAGGATGAAAGCGGTTTTTTCTCTGTCCTTTTTGCTCATGGGTACCTGCCAATAGCCGCTGGCCAGATCAAGGGAGGAAAAATACTTGGCTTTCTTCAGAGCCGTCAGGGATTCTTCGATCCTTAGCTAAGGGTATGAGTCCCGGGTGGTGCAAGCATTCAGGCTCCACACAGAACCTCAGGGATCCGTCTTTCTTTTTAACTATTACCACCGGTGCAGCCCAGGGGCTCTGGCTCTCTCGTACCACTCCGCATGGAGCATGGAATTCAGGAGGCTTTTCACTTCTTGGTATTGCTGGGGTGGTATCTGCCAGTATCTCTCACAGATAGGAGAAGCGTTACCCGTAGGGATCTCGTGTTCGATACTGGTGTTGCATCCAAAGTCGGTGTCATGCCGGGCAAAGGACGCCTGGTGTTCCTGTAGTAGTTTTTCCACCTGTGACACTTCCTGTTTAGAGTATTGGGGTGTATCCAGCTGACACTTCTCTAGCAGCTCTTTTCCAGCTTCAGTGTCATCTGTGGCGGTGGCCATGTCGGTGACAGTCACTGTCCAGTCTCCCTCTGTCGATGGGGCAAACTGGAGGGGGCCCCTGGGATTCACCTCTGTAGGTAGGGCGAGCTGTGTCCCCGCTTCTAGGTCGGCGCCTACACTTGCCGTATTGCTCAGATGGACAGGGATTCTTCCCCTCCTCACGACAGCCAGAGTGCGAGCGACTAATGGGTTCAGTTTTCCCTCCCTCGGGGTTCGCGGCTCAATCAGTACCTCCATGCCTTCAAGCGGCCTTGTGGTGCTAAGGGGTAGCGAGATAATTGTCTCCTTTTCAGCCGGTAAGGTGATCCTAGTGTGGCGAGGCACGGTGATAGTGTGGCGCCCTGGACAAGCCAGGTCGTCACAGAAACTACACCAACACACCCCACACCCCGGCTAGGCACACCGAAGTCAAACAAAAATCCTTGTTGCCTCCCTCCAGGGGCTGATGTCCACACCAGGGGGTGGGCCAGATCGAGGAGTTCACAGTCCTGGAGGCGGGAAAAGGAGTGAGAGGAGGTTAGTTTAGAGAGAGAGTTTGAAGTTGGAGGAAGTGAAGTGGTAGAGGAGCAGTCTGACGGCGTCCGGGTGTGTGGCCCGGACGGTACAGCAAGGTTGGCTGCAGGAGAGGCTAATTGGAGCGAACCGTAAGGACCGTGGATGGGCGGTGGCCCGATGGTACCGGATCGGAGAGCAAAGAGAAGCCAGCACCATTCGGCAGGGCTTACGGACCCCGACCAGGCTTGGAGTCGCCGTAAAACCGGTCAAATCCGTTAGCGAAGGGAACCTCCAGGGTTTCCCAGCAGTCAAGACCCGATTGAAGGCAACAGCTCAAAACCGTGAAGGGAAACACAGTCACCGCCAAGGCTACAGTTCCCAGGGCCAAAGCCTGCGGGCAAAAGGGGCTCCCTCAGCATCTATCCAAGCTGGGGAGCGGGTTACCGGTGGGAAGCTATCAGTACCAAAACATTCTACAGGTGCAGGGAAAGGCAGAAACCACCGCAGCCGTCAGTGGGCCCCGTCCATCCAGCCGTGTGTTTTACCAAGGACTTTGCCTTCGTCATTGGCTGAGTGAGTACTACCGTGCCGTGCGGCACAGCGCTGCCCCCGCGACCCTGCACCTCACCAGGCCCCGTAACCTGCCTGCCATCCCTAACCCTCACCGGGCCCGGGACAACCAACCCCCCTACCCACGGAGGGGAGAACCAACATCCGAGCTGCTCCCAGTCATCGCTCCTGGGATCCCCGTCCAGAACAGCGGTGGTGTCACAACCTCACCACAACCGGTGGTGTCACGGACAATCAAATCCCCAAAACCAATCCCCTTTTCACTCACGGGCGAGGAGCGCCGCTCGAGGCCCCGGTTCCGGCCCGCCGCTCGAGCCACCGAGCAGCGAGCAAACGAAGCAGTAGCCATGCCGGACCCGAGCAGTGGGTGAGCGCAGTGCCCTCCCCGCCTTCGACAATAGTGGCTATGGGCCATTGTTCCTCTGCCATTTGCTGTAGGCTGCAGGCCCGAACCACTCTTCGGAATGCTCGGCGGGTGGCCCCGTGTGTGGTAACTTCCTGCCAGTACTTGGGTCCCCGCTTGGTAAACAATACCAGGTCCAGGTCTTTCAGGATGTTCATCCCAATAATCATGGGCATTTCCGAACCGAAGCCTTCTTTGACCACGATTATCCCCCTCTTCCGGAGGTCCTGTCTACATATTTCGGTGTTCATCCAAGCTACTCCCGTTACTGGAATGGGTAGATTATTGGCCGCTTTGATTTTGATGACGGTATTCGGGTCATAGGCCGCCCGTGGTTGTAGATATTTCTCGTAAAACTGCTCTGAGATGGTGGACACCTGGGATCCAGTATCCATTAGTCCTTGGACAGCAACTCCCTCTAACATTACTTTCAGTGTAGGGCTGTTTGATGCAAGCTTGCTCCTTTGTTGGCTCCTTTTTCTTTGGCCTTCCCGGTCGGGTGAGCCTCCTCAGCCGGGGTGTCTAGTTTAAAGGTGGCTGCTGTTGAGAGGCACGGCTTGGCGGTTCTAGTGAATAGGCCTGGGGCTCCAACCGCTGTTTCGAGTGAAACTCCGCTTGCTGGGGTGTTTGAGAGTCCATTCGATGGAACGGCTGCGGATCGGGTTGGAAGGAGTTCTGGGGGAAACGGTTTGCTCTGTGACGGGGATCACCACATGTCCAGCACTTTCCCATAGGCCGGCTAGGTTGCCGTCTCACTTGCCCATCTGCCTGTCGGTTTAGTGTGAGCTGCAGCACCTGCTTCTGTAAGTCTGCTGTGGCGCCCTAGACAAGCCAGGTCGTCACAGGACTACACCAACACACCCCACACCCCGGTTAGGCACACCTAAGCCAAACACAAAAACCCTTGTTGCCTCCCTCCAGGGGCTGATGTCCACACCAGGGGGTGGGCCAGGCGGTTGGCCCCGCCCACCGAGGAGTTCACAGTCCTGAAGGCAGGAAAAAGGAGCAGTTTAGTTTTGGAGTTTGAGAAGTGAGGAGTGAAGTGGCAAGAGAGCAGCTGACTGACGGCGTCCGGGTGTGTGGCTCGGACGGTACAGCAAGGTTGGCAGACGGTGGTGACCGTCTGCAGGAGAGGCCGATTGGAGCGAACTGTAAGGACCGTGGACGGGCGGTAGCCTGACGGTACCGGACCGGCAAGCAAAGAGAAGCCAGCACCATCCGGCAGGGCTTACGGACCCCGACAAGGCTAGGAGTCGCCGTCAAATTTGTCAAATCCGTTAGCGAAGGGAACCTCCGGGGTTTCCCAGCAGTCAAGTCCCGATTGAAGGCGACAGCTCAAACCGCAAAGGGAAACACAGTCACCGCCAAGGCTACAGTTCCCAGGGCCAGAGCCTGCAGGCAAAAGGGGCTCCCTCAGCATCCATCCAAGCTGGGGAGCGGGTTACCGGTGGGAAGCCATTGGAACCGTAACACAACACAGGTGCAGTATTGGGACAGGGAGCCGACACCGCTGGGCCTGGAGATTGCTGAGAGGGAAAGAAGGAAGGCGGAGCTGGTGGCCCGCACCATTGAAGAAAAGGAGCGCCTCCGAAGAGCCACCTTCCGTGTGCGGGGCCCGAGATACGAGGGACAGGTCCGGCGATTTGATACCCGAAGGGGGTATGGCTTCATTTATGAACCGGGCCTGGAGGTCGAAGTTTTCGTGGCCCGGAGAGATGTGAATGATCAAATACCGGAAGACCATCCCAGCCGCAATCTGCTCCCCGGTGACCTCGTCAATTACACCCGACATTGTTGGGAGAGGGGATGGTACGCCCTGGGTGTCCGGTTGAGAGTAGGCCAGGGGCTTCAAGCGCCCGTTCAGCCCTCTACCCCGGTCGGCGAGCTGGATCTGAAGTGAAGTCGGCGGGTCCTCCGCCTAAAAGTTGTCCCCGTTGGGACCACCAGCAAAGCTGTGTGTTGAGAGTACCGTTTAGAAAGTTTTGAATGCTAAGATTGATTATCCGAAGATGTCACTTGATTGAGCTGTGATTGAACCGGTCATTGCCGGCAACTGTTGTCCCCGTGGGGACTGTTTACAACCATTGCATAGAAACTGCTACGGACAAGCCCGAGAACTAGCAGGGCAACCACGAACTTGTGGTATGTAAATAAATATTTGTTGGCTTGAAACCGTGACCGCCTCCGGAGAGGCAGATTGGAGGAAGGGCCCACAGTGGAGTAGGCTGGGGCCCAGCCACCACCGAAACCGGTGGCGATCCTCCGGGGGGTTCAGGGGTCCCCATGGACGTGGGTCCCCTGAAAGGGACAGAACCCGATCGGGCAACTTGGTGCTGGACTGGGGTGGTCAAGGGGTGCTGCCCATTTGCTTAGGGGCAGCATCAGGGCCAGGTTGTTTGGGTGGGAGAGAGCGGAAGCCATACTGTTTTAATAAAAATGTACCATTTTGCAACGTTTAAGAGATGCACCTCCCGATGTGGGAAGATTTGAAAATGCTTATGTTTACTGTTTTATCTTTTGCAGTTAACCAAAAATAAAACCGGTGATGGACGGGAAGCCCGCGGACGGTCTGCATTTTACTAAGGGGGAATGTGGCGCCCTGGACAAGCCAGGTTAGGCACACCTAAGCCAAACACAAAAACCCTTGTTGCCTCCCTCCAGGGGCTGATGTCCACACCAGGGGGTGGGCCAAGCGGTTGGCCCCGCCCACTGAGGAGTTCACAGTCCTGGAGGCGGGAAAAAGGAGCAGTTTAGTTTTGGAGTTTGAGAAGTGAGGAGTGAAGTGGCAAGAGAGCAGCTGACTGACGGCGTCCGGGTGTGTGGCCCGGACGGTACAGCAAGGTTGGCAGGCGGTGGTGACCGTCTGCAGGAGAGGCCGATTGGAGCGAACCATAAGGACCGTGGACGGGCGGTGGCCCGACGGTACCGGACCGAGCAAAGAGAAGCCAGCACCATCCGGCAGGGCTTATGGACCCCGACAAGGCTAGGAGTCTCCGTCAAATTTGTCATATCCATTAGCGAAGGGAACATCCGGGGTTTCCCAGCAGTCAAGTCCCGATTGAAGGCAACAGCTCAAACCGCGAAGGGAAACACAGTCATCGCCAAGGCTACAGTTCCCAGGGCCAGAGCCTGTGGGCAAAAGGGGCTCCCTCAGCATCCATCCAAGCTGGGAAGCGGTTTACCGGTGGGAAGCCATTGGAACCGTAACACAACACAGGTGTAGGGAAAGGCAGTCACCATCAACCTACCGGGAGCAGAAACCACCGCAGCCGTCAGTGGGCCCCGTCCATCCAGCTGTGTGTTTTACCAAGGACATTGGCTGACTGAGTACTACTGTGCCGTGCGGCACCGCGCTGCCCCCGCGACCCTGCACCTCACCAGGCCCCGTAACCCGCCTGCCATCCCTAACCCTCACCGGGTCCTGGGACCACAAAACCCCCTACCCACGGAGGGGAGAAATTAACAGCCAAGCTGCTCCCAGTCATTGCTCCCGGGATCCCCGTCCAGAGCAGCGGTGGTGTCATCAACCTCACCACAACCGTGGGTGGCGTCACGGACAATATCCCTAAACCCAAACCACCCCCTTTCACTCACGGGCGAGGAGCGCCGCTCGGGTCCCCGGGATCCGGCCCACCGCTCGAGCCACCACAGAGCAGCAGCAGCAGCCGGACCCGAGCGGTGGGTGAGCGCAGCGCCCTCCCCGCCCGCGACACCGCCACCATCTGCTTCAGTTCCTCCGTGTCGCTGTTCGGAGTATTTGTTTTGTACATGGATCTGCAAGTAGCGGTATAAGTCTCTGTTCCCGTAACAGGTCCCCTAGAATGTTCTATGGCTTCTTGTTTAACCTCAGCAAACATAAGGGCTGGATTCATCCTGAGTAAGTCCTGCAATGAGCGGTTGAGATACGGATCTCTCAGTCCTATTACAAATTGGTCCCTCAGCA
>NW_027442386.1:0-125952 GCF_048569485.1 Anomaloglossus baeobatrachus
TTATTGAAAGTAGTAATTCTTTCATAGGCCGCCCTTTCTTAGTATTTGACGTTCCTTATATTGCGGTATGAGGCTTCGCAGTAGGTTGCAAACATTCATCACCCATGACTGTCCCCAATTGAGCTCAGAAGCTCAATGTCTATCATGACCTCTCTTTTAGAATGTCCAAGAGCAAGCAAACTATTCCTCCAGGAGAGGGCGCCAACAGACTACTAAAGAGATCATCATTACTCAAAGAAAACCCCAAAAACCAATGCATGATAGGAATAAACAGGTAACTTTCTTTGGAGTGGAAGCGGAGAGATCGCACCAGATGCCAATTCTAGATGTTATCACACCTGTGGTCACTGCAGCAGCAGGTGAATCCACTTTGTCCAAAAGGGATCTATTCCATTCAATTGCAAATGATCTAGATAAGACAGAGAACTGCAGCACGGGGACATAGCCGAGTTGGTCAGGTTGAGTGGTGATGAGTTTGCTATTTGGATGAATAAAGAAAGTCAAAAGTGTGAAAGATAAAAAACAAAAGGAGGAAGTGTGAAAAGTGAATGGGCCAAATTGAGGTGCATATGAAGACGTATGCTTTCTTCCAATTCATTAAATCGGGCTAATATGAATCAGGTGAATTGAGTTCTGCTTTTGGAAACTGGGTTAAGAAGGGGTGCACCGTTCCTGGAGGTACTGCAATACCAGGTCAATGCGTGGAGTGGACAGAGCAAGCTCTTTTTCCATCTCCCTGTTCTAAAAATCCATTTAATATATGGTCCCCAGATAGGGGACGTATCAGATATTAAACTGATAAGAACAGATACTACACTTGATCTTAGCCAAAAGGCCGAGAAGCGATAACCAGAATTGGTTTGGGCCTCGAGTGGCACCCTGGCCTATGCCGGACACATCTTAGGGAGAGAGAGCGAGAGGGAGACAAACCCACGCCTACACAAGACATTTTGTCACCCAAGCCAACCCTTGAAAAGGCTGCTTTGCAGAGCCAAAACAAGAAGAATGGTGCGTTTTGCAGCCGCCGCCCACTGCAATGAATCTGAATAACTCCTCCTTTAGGGCGCAAGCAACTCCCCTCCCCCTTGCAGTCTTTCCAATTCACGATACAAAAAGACGGACAGGACAGGTTGCCTGACTTTCCGTCACTGCCACCCTTTGCCATCCTTACCCGTAGAAAGCCCTTTCATCATCCCCAAACCCTAATCTTTTCCCTTTCCTTCCCAGCCCCCAAACCCTGCCCTCTGTACCTTTCTCACCACCCGCTTCCCTTCTCCTGTCATCCCCCTACCACCCGGGAAAAAAAGAGATTGCCCCCTCCTTCCACTAGCCCACCCTCCCACCCAAAGAACAACTTCTTCTGCGCAGCTTGTTTTCTAGGCAGCAGCGCTATTGTGATGTCATCGGGGGGCATTGTGACAAGCCGCCAGTGTTCCGTCTCTTCATGTTGTGCACAGTTCAAACGGAAAATACATCAACAGGCAGACTACAGAAAAGCTTACTATCAAAGGTTAGAGGGGGGCTTTCTCAGAGGGCTTTTTACAGTTTTTCTATTCCCAATTAGCCGTTTAAGTGTACTTATTGAAAGTAGTAATTCTTTCATAGGCCGCCCTTTCTTAGTATTTGACGTTCCTTATATTGCGGTATGAGGCTTCGCAGTAGGTTGCAAACATTCATCACCCATGACTGTCCCCAATTGAGCTCAGAAGCTCAATGTCTATCATGACCTCTCATTTAGAATGTCCAAGAGCAAGCAAACTATTCCTCCAGGAGAGGGCGCCAACAGACTACTAAAGAGATCATCATTACTCAAAGAAAACCCCAAAAACCAATGCATGATAGGAATAAACAGGTAACTTTCTTTGGAGTGGAAGCGGAGAGATCGCACCAGATGCCAATTCTAGATGTTATCACACCTGTGGTCACTGCAGCAGCAGGTGAATCCACTTTGTCCAAAAGGGATCTATTCCATTCAATTGCAAATGATCTAGATAAGACAGAGAACTGCAGCACGGGGACATAGCCGAGTTGGTCAGGTTGAGTGGTGATGAGTTTGCTATTTGGATGAATAAAGAAAGTCAAAAGTGTGAAAGATAAAAAACAAAAGGAGGAAGTGTGAAAAGTGAATGGGCCAAATTGAGGTGCATATGAAGACGTATGCTTTCTTCCAATTCATTAAATCGGGCTAATATGAATCAGGTGAATTGAGTTCTGCTTTTGGAAACTGGGTTAAGAAGGGGTGCACCGTTCCTGGAGGTACTGCAATACCAGGTCAATGCGTGGAGTGGACAGAGCAAGCTCTTTTTCCATCTCCCTGTTCTAAAAATCCATTTAATATATGGTCCCCAGATAGGGGACGTATCAGATATTAAACTGATAAGAACAGATACTACACTTGATCTTAGCCAAAAGGCCGAGAAGCGATAACCAGAATTGGTTTGGGCCTCGAGTGGCACCCTGGCCTATGCCGGACACATCTTAGGGAGAGAGAGCGAGAGGGAGACAAACCCACGCCTACACAAGACATTTTGTCACCCAAGCCAACCCTTGAAAAGGCTGCTTTGCAGAGCCAAAACAAGAAGAATGGTGCGTTTTGCAGCCGCCGCCCACTGCAATGAATCTGAATAACTCCTCCTTTAGGGCGCAAGCAACTCCCCTCCCCCTTGCAGTCTTTCCAATTCACGATACAAAAAGACGGACAGGACAGGTTGCCTGACTTTCCGTCACTGCCACCCTTTGCCATCCTTACCCGTAGAAAGCCCTTTCATCATCCCCAAACCCTAATCTTTTCCCTTTCCTTCCCAGCCCCCAAACCCTGCCCTCTGTACCTTTCTCACCACCCGCTTCCCTTCTCCTGTCATCCCCCTACCACCCGGGAAAAAAAGAGATTGCCCCCTCCTTCCACTAGCCCACCCTCCCACCCAAAGAACAACTTCTTCTGCGCAGCTTGTTTTCTAGGCAGCAGCGCTATTGTGATGTCATCGGGGGGCATTGTGACAAGCCGCCAGTGTTCCGTCTCTTCATGTTGTGCACAGTTCAAACGGAAAATACATCAACAGGCAGACTACAGAAAAGCTTACTATCAAAGGTTAGAGGGGGGGCTTTCTCAGAGGGCTTTTTACAGTTTTTCTATTCCCAATTAGCCGTTTAAGTGTACTTATTGAAAGTAGTAATTCTTTCATAGGCCGCCCTTTCTTAGTATTTGACGTTCCTTATATTGCGGTATGAGGCTTCGCAGTAGGTTGCAAACATTCATCACCCATGACTGTCCCCAATTGAGCTCAGAAGCTCAATGTCTATCATGACCTCTCTTTTAGAATGTCCAAGAGCAAGCAAACTATTCCTCCAGGAGAGGGCGCCAACAGACTACTAAAGAGATCATCATTACTCAAAGAAAAACCCCAAAAACCAAATGCATGATAGGAATAAACAGGTAACTTTCTTTGGAGTGGAAGCGGAGAGATCGCACCAGATGCCAATTCTAGATGTTATCACACCTGTGGTCACTGCAGCAGCAGGTGAATCCACTTTGTCCAAAAGGGATCTATTCCATTCAATTGCAAATGATCTAGATAAGACAGAGAACTGCAGCACGGGGACATAGCCGAGTTGGTCAGGTTGAGTGGTGATGAGTTTGCTATTTGGATGAATAAAGAAAGTCAAAAGTGTTGAAAGATAAAAAACAAAAGGAGGAAGTGTGAAAAGTGAATGGGCCAAATTGAGGTGCATATGAAGACGTATGCTTTCTTCCAATTCATTAAATCGGGCTAATATGAATCAGGTGAATTGAGTTCTGCTTTTGGAAAACTGGGTTAAGAAGGGGTTGCCACCGTTCCTGGAGGTACTGCAATACCAGGTCAATGCGTGGAGTGGACAGAGCAAGCTCTTTTTCCATCTCCCTGTTCTAAAAATCCATTTAATATATGGTCCCCAGATAGGGGACGTATCAGATATTAAACTGATAAGAACAGATACTACACTTGATCTTAGCCAAAAGGCCGAGAAGCGATAACCAGAATTGGTTTGGGCCTCGAGTGGCACCACTGGCCTATGCCGGACACATCTTAGGGAGAGAGAGCGAGAGGGAGACAAACCCACGCCTACACAAGACATTTTGTCACCCAAGCCAACCCTTGAAAAGGCTGCTTTGCAGAGCCAAAACAAGAAGAATGGTGCGTTTTGCAGCCGCCGCCCACTGCAATGAATCTGAATAACTCCTCTTTAGGGCGCAAGCAACTCCCCTCCCCCTTGCAGTCTTTCCAATTCACGATACAAAAAGACGGACAGGACAGGTTGCCTGACTTTCCGTCACTGCCACCCTTTGCCATCCATTACCCGTAGAAAGCCCTTTCATCATCCCCAAACCCTAATCTTTTCCCTTTCCTTCCCAGCCCCCAAACCCTGCCCTCTGTACCTTTCTCACCACCCGCTTCCCTTCTCCTGTCATCCCCCTACCACCCGGGAAAAAAAGAGATTGCCCCCTCCTTCCACTAGCCCACCCTCCCCACCCAAAGAACAACTTCTTCTGCGCAGCTTGTTTTCTAGGCAGCAGCGCTATTGTGATGTCATCGGGGGGGCATTGTGACAAGCCGCCAGTGTTCCGTCTCTTCATGTTGTGCACAGTTTCAAACGGAAAATACATCAACAGGCAGACTACAGAAAAGCTTACTATCAAAGGTTAGAGGGGGGCTTTCTCAGAGGGCTTTTTACAGTTTTTCTATTCCCAATTAGCCGTTTAAGTGTACTTATTGAAAGTAGTAATTCTTTCATAGGCCGCCCTTTCTTAGTATTTGACGTTCCTTATATTGCGGTTATGAGGCTTCGCAGTAGGTTGCAAACATTCATCACCCATGACTGTCCCCAATTGAGCTCAGAAGCTCAATGTCTATCATGACCTCTCTTTTAGAATGTCCAAGAGCAAGCAAACTATTCCTCCAGGAGAGGGCGCCAACAGACTACTAAAGAGATCATCATTACTCAAAGAAAACCCCAAAAACCAATGCATGATAGGAATAAACAGGTATCTTTCTTTGGAGTGGAAGCGGAGAGATCGCACCAGATGCCAATTCTAGATGTTATCACACCTGTGGTCACTGCAGCAGCAGGTGAATCCACTTTGTCCAAAAGGGATCTATTCCATTCAATTGCAAATGATCTAGATAAGACAGAGAACTGCAGCACGGGGACATAGCCGAGTTGGTCAGGTTGAGTGGTGATGAGTTTGCTATTTGGATGAATAAAGAAAGTCAAAAGTGTGAAAGATAAACAACAAAAGGAGGAAGTGTGAAAAGTGAATGGGCCAAATTGAGGTGCATATGAAGACGTATGCTTTCTTCCAATTCATTAAATCGGGCTAATATGAATCAGGTGAATTGAGTTCTGCTTTTGGAAACTGGGTTAGAGAAGGGTGGCACCGTTCCTGGAGGTACTGCAATACCAGGTCAATGCGTGGAGTGGACAGAGCAAGCTCTTTTTCCATCTCCCTGTTCTAAAAATCCATTTAATATATGGTCCCCAGATAGGGGACGTATCAGATATTAAACTGATAAGAACAGATACTACACTTGATCTTAGCCAAAAGGCCGAGAAGCGATAACCAGAATTGGTTTTGGGCCTCGAGTGGCACCCTGGCCTATGCCGGACACATCTTAGGGAGAGAGAGCGAGAGGGAGACAAACCCACGCCTACACAAGACATTTTGTCACCCAAGCCAACCCTTGAAAAGGCTGCTTTGCAGAGCCAAAACAAGAAGAAATGGTGCGTTTTGCAGCCGCCCGCCCACACTGCAATGAATCTGAATAACTCCTCCTTTAGGGCGCAAGCAACTCCCCTCCCCCTTGCAGTCTTTCCAATTCACGATACAAAAAGACGGACAGGACAGGTTGCCTGACTTTCCGTCACTGCCACCCTTTGCCATCCTTACCCGTAGAAAGCCCTTTCATCATCCCCAAACCCTAATCTTTTCCCTTTCCTTCCCAGCCCCCAAACCCTGCCCTCTGTACCTTTCTCACCACCCGCTTCCCCTTCTCCTGTCATCCCCCTACCACCCGGGAAAAAAAGAGATTGCCCCCTCCTTCCACTAGCCCACCCTCCCACCCAAAGAACAACTTCTTCTGCGCAGCTTGTTTTCTAGGCAGCAGCGCTATTGTGATGTCATCGGGGGGCATTGTGACAAGCCGCCAGTGTTCCGTCTCTTCATGTTGTGCACAGTTCAAACGGAAAATACATCAACAGGCAGACTACAGAAAAGCTTACTATCAAAGGTTAGAGGGGGGCTTTCTCAGAGGGCTTTTTACAGTTTTTCTATTCCCAATTAGCCGTTTAAGTGTACTTATTGAAAGTAGTAATTCTTTCATAGGCCGCCCTTTCTTAGTATTTGACGTTCCTTATATTGCGGTATGAGGCTTCGCAGTAGGTTGCAAAACATTCATCACCCATGACTGTCCCCAATTGAGCTCAGAAGCTCAATGTCTATCATGACCTCTCTTTTAGAATGTCCAAGAGCAAGCAAACTATTCCTCCAGGACGAGGGCGCCAACAGACTACTAAAGAGATCATCATTACTCAAAGAAAACCCCAAAAACCAATGCATGATAGGAATAAACAGGTAACTTTCTTTGGAGTGGAAGCGGAGAGATCGCACCAGATGCCAATTCTAGATGTTATCACACCTGTGGTCCACTGCAGCAGCAGGTGAATCCACTTTGTCCAAAAGGGATCTATTCCATTCAATTGCAAATTGATCTAGATAAGACAGAGAACTGCAGCACGGGGACATAGCCGAGTTGGTCAGGTTGAGTGGTGATGAGTTTGCTATTTGGATGAATAAAGAAAGTCAAAAGTGTGAAAGATAAAAAACAAAAGGAGGAAGTGTGAAAAGTGATGGGCCAAATTGAGGTGCATATGAAGACGTATGCTTTCTTCCAATTCATTAAATCGGGCTAATATGAATCAGGTGAATTGAGTTCTGCTTTTGGAAACTGGGTTAAGAAGGGGGTGCACCGTTCCTGGAGGTACTGCAATACCAGGTCAATGCGTGGAGTGGACAGAGCAAGCTCTTTTTCCATCTCCCTGTTCTAAAAATCCATTTAATATATGGTCCCCAGATAGTGGACGTATCAGATATTAAACTGATAAGAACAGATACTACACTTGATCTTAGCCCAAAAGGCCGAGAAGCGATAACCAGAATTGGTTTGGGCCTCGAGTGGCACCCTGGCCTATGCCGGACACATCTTAGGGAGAGAGAGCGAGAGGGAGACAAACCCACGCCTACACAAGACATTTTGTCACCCAAGCCAACCCTTGAAAAGGCTGCTTTGCAGAGCCAAAACAAGAAGAATGGTGCGTTTTGCAGCCGCCGCCCACTGCAATGAATCTGAATAACTCCTCCTTTAGGGCGCAAGCAACTCCCCTCCCCCTTGCAGTCTTTCCAATTCACGATACAAAAAGACGGACAGGACAGGTTGCCTGACTTTCCGTCACTGCCACCCCTTTGCCATCCTTACCCGTAGAAAGCCCTTTCATCATCCCCAAACCCTAATCTTTTCCCTTTCCTTCCCAGCCCCCAAACCCTGCCCTCTGTACCTTTCTCACCACCCGCTTCCCTTCTCCTGTCATCCCCCTACCACCCGGGAAGAAAAAAGAGATTGCCCCCTCCTTCCACTAGGCCCACCCTCCCACCCAAAGAACAACTTCTTCTGCGCAGCTTGTTTTCTAGGCAGCAGCGCTATTGTGATGTCATCGGGGGGCATTGTGACAAGCCGCCAGTGTTCAGTCTCTTCATGTTGTGCACAGTTCAAACGGAAAATACATCAACAGGCAGACTACAGAAAAGCTTACTATCAAAGGTTAGAGGGGGGCTTTCTCAGAGGGCTTTTTACAGTTTTTCTATTCCCAATTAGCCGTTTAAGTGTACTTATTGAAAGTAGTAATTCTTTCATAGGCCGCCCTTTCTAGTATTTGACGTTCCTTATATTGCGGTATGAGGCTTCGCAGTAGGTTGCAACATTCATCACCCATGACTGTCCCCAATTGAGCTCAGAAGCTCAATGTCTATCATGACCTCTCTTTTAGAATGTCCAAGAGCAAGCAAACTATTCCTCCAGGAGAGGGCGCCAACAGACTACTAAAGAGATCATCATTACTCAAAGAAAACCCCAAAAACCAATGCATGATAGGAATAAACAGGTAACTTTCTTTGGAGTGGAAGCGGAGAGATCGCACCAGATGCCAATTCTAGATGTTATCACACCTGTGGTCACTGCAGCAGCAGGTGAATCCACTTTGTCCAAAAGGGATCTATTCCATTCAATTGCAAATGATCTAGATAAGACAGAGAACTGCAGCACGGGGACATAGCCGAGTTGGTCAGGTTGAGTGGTGATGAGTTTGCTATTTGGATGAATAAAGAAAGTCAAAAGTGTGAAAGATAAAAAACAAAAGGAGGAAGTGTGAAAAGTGAATGGGCCAAATTGAGGTGCATATGAAGACGTATGCTTTCTTCCAATTCATTAAATCGGGCTAATATGAATCAGGTGAATTGAGTTCTGCTTTTGGAAACTGGGTTAAGAAGGGGTGCACCGTTCCTGGAGGTACTGCAATACCAGGTCAATGCGTGGAGTGGACAGAGCAAGCTCTTTTTCCATCTCCCTGTTCTAAAAAATCCATTTAATATATGGTCCCCAGATAGGGGACGTATCAGATATTAAACTGATAAGAACAGATTTTGATTTAATGAAGCTTTCCAAAGCACCACAAAAAATGCATGACCGAAGTCACACCAAAAACAGTGCAAAGGCTAGGATTCGTGTGGACCCCACCGTGAGGAGAGGGTCCCCAAAAAATCAACCCCGTCCCTCCGAGCCAGAAGGCCACAGCAAGGGTCAGGGATCTTCGGTGCTCCACCAAGCCGAAGCCTGGTTGAGCCTTGTTGTTGCTCCCAGCGTCCACCCAGGCATCTTACCCAAGTGGAGTAGAGAGCTACTAGTTGTTGGTTTCGCAGCCGAAACTGCCCGGACCGTCAACCGGTGTTGGTTTCTCAGCCCAAGGCTAACCGGACCTCCAACCGGGTGTTGGTTTCTCAGCCGAAGCTGACCCAGACCTCCAACCGGGTGTTGGTTTCTCAGCCGAAGCTGACCCGGAC
This sequence comes from Anomaloglossus baeobatrachus, assembly GCF_048569485.1. Classification (NCBI taxonomy): domain Eukaryota; kingdom Metazoa; phylum Chordata; class Amphibia; order Anura; family Aromobatidae; genus Anomaloglossus; species Anomaloglossus baeobatrachus. The sequence continues at coordinate 9,146 of NW_027442386.1, forward strand.
CTCCAACCGGGTGTTAGTTTCTCAGCCCAAAGCTGACCAGACCTCCGACCGGGATTATAAAAATTTCCCTTCCTAGCCAGAAGGCCAGGATAGGGTAATATGCTCAAAAAGTATGAAAAGGCAAGGTACGGTGTGCTACAGAGCCCAAGGCTTGCCGGGGTCCCAAGCCAGCAAGCTCAGACTCACTCCAGGGTCGTCAGTCCTGGGGCACGTTGTACCATAGCCCCCCACCCTTACTCAGTCTAATAGCCTCGATCCTGGTAGGGCCATGTTTTCCTCTTGATGAATATACTATCCACCCAGAGTACTAGCAAGCGCAACCTTCCAGTGTGCATTGTATCATTGTACTAAGGTGGCCTGGAGCTTAAACCACCTCTTCGAACAACACTACACTTGATCTTAGCCAAAAGGCCGAGAGAGCGATAACCAGAATTGGTTTGGGCCTCGAGTGGCACCCTGGCCTATGCCGGACACATCTTAGGGAGAGAGAGCGAGAGGGAGACAAACCCACGCCTACACAAGACATTTTGTCACCCAAGCCAACCCTTGAAAAGGCTGCTTTGCAGAGCCAAAACAAGAAGAATGGTGCGTTTTGCAGCCGCCGCCCACTGCAATGAATCTGAATAACTCCTCCTTTAGGGCGCAAGCAACTCCCCTCCCCCTTGCAGTCTTTCCAATTCACGATACAAAAAGACGGACAGGACAGGTTGCCTGACTTTCCGTCACTGCCACCCTTTGCCATCCTTACCCGTAGAAAGCCCTTTCATCATCCCCAAACCCTAATCTTTTCCCTTTCCTTCCCAGCCCCCAAACCCTGCCCTCTGTACCTTTCTCACCACCCGCTTCCCTTCTCCTGTCATCCCCCTACCACCCGGGAAAAAAAGAGATTGCCCCCTCCTTCCACTAGCCCACCCTCCCACCCAAAGAACAACTTCTTCTGCGCAGCTTGTTTTCTAGGCAGCAGCGCTATTGTGATGTCATCGGGGGGCATTGTGACAAGCCGCCAGTGTTCCGTCTCTTCATGTTGTGCACAGTTCAAACGGAAAATACATCAACAGGCAGACTACAGAAAAGCTTACTATCAAAGGTTAGAGGGGGGCTTTCTCAGAGGGCTTTTTACAGTTTTTCTATTCCCAATTAGCCGTTTAAGTGTACTTATTGAAAGTAGTAATTCTTTCATAGGCCGCCCTTTCTTAGTATTTGACGTTCCTTATATTGCGGTATGAGGCTTCGCAGTAGGTTGCAAACATTCATCACCCATGACTGTCCCCAATTGAGCTCAGAAGCTCAATGTCTATCATGACCTCTCTTTTAGAATGTCCAAGAGCAAGCAAACTATTCCTCCAGGAGAGGGCGCCAACAGACTACTAAAGAGATCATCATTACTCAAAGAAAACCCCAAAAACCAATGCATGATAGGAATAAACAGGTAACTTTCTTTGGAGTGGAAGCGGAGAGATCGCACCAGATGCCAATTCTAGATGTTATCACACCTGTGGTCACTGCAGCAGCAGGTGAATCCACTTTGTCCAAAAGGGATCTATTCCATTCAATTGCAAATGATCTAGATAAGACAGAGAACTGCAGCACGGGGACATAGCCGAGTTGGTCAGGTTGAGTGGTGATGAGTTTGCTATTTGGATGAATAAAGAAAGTCAAAAGTGTGAAAGATAAAAAACAAAAGGAGGAAGTGTGAAAAGTGAATGGGCCAAATTGAGGTGCATATGAAGACGTATGCTTTCTTCCAATTCATTAAATCGGGCTAATATGAATCAGGTGAATTGAGTTCTGCTTTTGGAAACTGGGTTAAGAAGGGGTGCACCGTTCCTGGAGGTACTGCAATACCAGGTCAATGCGTGGAGTGGACAGAGCAAGCTCTTTTTCCATCTCCCTGTTCTAAAAATCCATTTAATATATGGTCCCCAGATAGGGGACGTATCAGATATTAAACTGATAAGAACAGATACTACACTTGATCTTAGCCAAAAGGCCGAGAGAAGCGATAACCAGAATTGGTTTGGGCCTCGAGTGGCACCCTGGCCTATGCCGGACACATCTTAGGGAGAGAGAGCGAGAGGGAGACAAACCCACGCCTACACAAGACATTTTGTCACCCAAGCCAACCCTTGAAAAGGCTGCTTTGCAGAGCCAAAACAAGAAGAATGGTGCGTTTTGCAGCCGCCGCCCACTGCAATGAATCTGAATAACTCCTCCTTTAGGGCGCAAGCAACTCCCCTCCCCCTTGCAGTCTTTCCAATTCACGATACAAAAAGACGGACAGGACAGGTTGCCTGACTTTCCGTCACTGCCACCCTTTGCCATCCTTACCCGTAGAAAGCCCTTTCATCATCCCCAAACCCTAATCTTTTCCCTTTCCTTCCCAGCCCCCAAACCCTGCCCTCTGTACCTTTCTCACCACCCGCTTCCCTTCTCCTGTCATCCCCCTACCACCCGGGAAAAAAAGAGATTGCCCCCTCCTTCCACTAGCCCACCCTCCCACCCAAAGAACAACTTCTTCTGCGCAGCTTGTTTTCTAGGCAGCAGCGCTATTGTGATGTCATCGGGGGGCATTGTGACAAGCCGCCAGTGTTCCGTCTCTTCATGTTGTGCACAGTTCAAACGGAAAATACATCAACAGGCAGACTACAGAAAAGCTTACTATCAAAGGTTAGAGGGGGGCTTTCTCAGAGGGCTTTTTACAGTTTTTCTATTCCCAATTAGCCGTTTAAGTGTACTTATTGAAAGTAGTAATTCTTTCATAGGCCGCCCTTTCTTAGTATTTGACGTTCCTTATATTGCGGTATGAGGCTTCGCAGTAGGTTGCAAACATTCATCACCCATGACTGTCCCCAATTGAGCTCAGAAGCTCAATGTCTATCATGACCTCTCTTTTAGAATGTCCAAGAGCAAGCAAACTATTCCTCCAGGAGAGGGCGCCAACAGACTACTAAAGAGATCATCATTACTCAAAGAAAACCCCAAAAACCAATGCATGATAGGAATAAACAGGTAACTTTCTTTGGAGTGGAAGCGGAGAGATCGCACCAGATGCCAATTCTAGATGTTATCACACCTGTGGTCACTGCAGCAGCAGGTGAATCCACTTTGTCCAAAAGGGATCTATTCCATTCAATTGCAAATGATCTAGATAAGACAGAGAACTGCAGCACGGGGACATAGCCGAGTTGGTCAGGTTGAGTGGTGATGAGTTTGCTATTTGGATGAATAAAGAAAGTCAAAAGTGTGAAAGATAAAAAACAAAAGGAGGAAGTGTGAAAAGTGAATGGGCCAAATTGAGGTGCATATGAAGACGTATGCTTTCTTCCAATTCATTAAATCGGGCTAATATGAATCAGGTGAATTGAGTTCTGCTTTTGGAAACTGGGTTAAGAAGGGGTGCACCGTTCCTGGAGGTACTGCAATACCAGGTCAATGCGTGGAGTGGACAGAGCAAGCTCTTTTTCCATCTCCCTGTTCTAAAAATCCATTTAATATATGGTCCCCAGATAGGGGACGTATCAGATATTAAACTGATAAGAACAGATACTACACTTGATCTTAGCCAAAAGGCCGAGAAGCGATAACCAGAATTGGTTTGGGCCTCGAGTGGCACCCTGGCCTATGCCGGACACATCTTAGGGAGAGAGAGCGAGAGGGAGACAAACCCACGCCTACACAAGACATTTTGTCACCCAAGCCAACCCTTGAAAAGGCTGCTTTGCAGAGCCAAAACAAGAAGAATGGTGCGTTTTGCAGCCGCCGCCCACTGCAATGAATCTGAATAACTCCTCCTTTAGGGCGCAAGCAACTCCCCTCCCCCTTGCAGTCTTTCCAATTCACGATACAAAAAGACGGACAGGACAGGTTGCCTGACTTTCCGTCACTGCCACCCTTTGCCATCCTTACCCGTAGAAAGCCCTTTCATCATCCCCAAACCCTAATCTTTTCCCTTTCCTTCCCAGCCCCCAAACCCTGCCCTCTGTACCTTTCTCACCACCCGCTTCCCTTCTCCTGTCATCCCCCTACCACCCGGGAAAAAAAGAGATTGCCCCCTCCTTCCACAAAGAACAACTTCTTCTGCGCAGCTTGTTTTCTAGGCAGCAGCGCTATTGTGATGTCATCGGGGGGCATTGTGACAAGCCGCCAGTGTTCCGTCTCTTCATGTTGTGCACAGTTCAAACGGAAAATACATCAACAGGCAGACTACAGAAAAGCTTACTATCAAAGGTTAGAGGGGGGCTTTCTCAGAGGGCTTTTTACAGTTTTTCTATTCCCAATTAGCCGTTTAAGTGTACTTATTGAAAGTAGTAATTCTTTCATAGGCCGCCCTTTCTTAGTATTTGACGTTCCTTATATTGCGGTATGAGGCTTCGCAGTAGGTTGCAAACATTCATCACCCATGACTGTCCCCAATTGAGCTCAGAAGCTCAATGTCTATCATGACCTCTCTTTTAGAATGTCCAAGAGCAAGCAAACTATTCCTCCAGGAGAGGGCGCCAACAGACTACTAAAGAGATCATCATTACTCAAAGAAAACCCCAAAAACCAATGCATGATAGGAATAAACAGGTAACTTTCTTTGGAGTGGAAGCGGAGAGATCGCACCAGATGCCAATTCTAGATGTTATCACACCTGTGGTCACTGCAGCAGCAGGTGAATCCACTTTGTCCAAAAGGGATCTATTCCATTCAATTGCAAATGATCTAGATAAGACAGAGAACTGCAGCACGGGGACATAGCCGAGTTGGTCAGGTTGAGTGGTGATGAGTTTGCTATTTGGATGAATAAAGAAAGTCAAAAGTGTGAAAGATAAAAAACAAAAGGAGGAAGTGTGAAAAGTGAATGGGCCAAATTGAGGTGCATATGAAGACGTATGCTTTCTTCCAATTCATTAAATCGGGCTAATATGAATCAGGTGAATTGAGTTCTGCTTTTGGAAACTGGGTTAAGAAGGGGTGCACCGTTCCTGGAGGTACTGCAATACCAGGTCAATGCGTGGAGTGGACAGAGCAAGCTCTTTTTCCATCTCCCTGTTCTAAAAATCCATTTAATATATGGTCCCCAGATAGGGGACGTATCAGATATTAAACTGATAAGAACAGATACTACACTTGATCTTAGCCAAAAGGCCGAGAAGCGATAACCAGAATTGGTTTGGGCCTCGAGTGGCACCCTGGCCTATGCCGGACACATCTTAGGGAGAGAGAGCGAGAGGGAGACAAACCCACGCCTACACAAGACATTTTGTCACCCAAGCCAACCCTTGAAAAGGCTGCTTTGCAGAGCCAAAACAAGAAGAATGGTGCGTTTTGCAGCCGCCGCCCACTGCAATGAATCTGAATAACTCCTCCTTTAGGGCGCAAGCAACTCCCCTCCCCCTTGCAGTCTTTCCAATTCACGATACAAAAAGACGGACAGGACAGGTTGCCTGACTTTCCGTCACTGCCACCCTTTGCCATCCTTACCCGTAGAAAGCCCTTTCATCATCCCCAAACCCTAATCTTTTCCCTTTCCTTCCCAGCCCCCAAACCCTGCCCTCTGTACCTTTCTCACCACCCGCTTCCCTTCTCCTGTCATCCCCCTACCACCCGGGAAAAAAAGAGATTGCCCCCTCCTTCCACTAGCCCACCCTCCCACCCAAAGAACAACTTCTTCTGCGCAGCTTGTTTTCTAGGCAGCAGCGCTATTGTGATGTCATCGGGGGGCATTGTGACAAGCCGCCAGTGTTCCGTCTCTTCATGTTGTGCACAGTTCAAACGGAAAATACATCAACAGGCAGACTACAGAAAAGCTTACTATCAAAGGTTAGAGGGGGGCTTTCTCAGAGGGCTTTTTACAGTTTTTCTATTCCCAATTAGCCGTTTAAGTGTACTTATTGAAAGTAGTAATTCTTTCATAGGCCGCCCTTTCTTAGTATTTGACGTTCCTTATATTGCGGTATGAGGCTTCGCAGTAGGTTGCAAACATTCATCACCCATGACTGTCCCCAATTGAGCTCAGAAGCTCAATGTCTATCATGACCTCTCTTTTAGAATGTCCAAGAGCAAGCAAACTATTCCTCCAGGAGAGGGCGCCAACAGACTACTAAAGAGATCATCATTACTCAAAGAAAACCCCAAAAACCAATGCATGATAGGAATAAACAGGTAACTTTCTTTGGAGTGGAAGCGGAGAGATCGCACCAGATGCCAATTCTAGATGTTATCACACCTGTGGTCACTGCAGCAGCAGGTGAATCCACTTTGTCCAAAAGGGATCTATTCCATTCAATTGCAAATGATCTAGATAAGACAGAGAACTGCAGCACGGGGACATAGCCGAGTTGGTCAGGTTGAGTGGTGATGAGTTTGCTATTTGGATGAATAAAGAAAGTCAAAAGTGTGAAAGATAAAAAACAAAAGGAGGAAGTGTGAAAAGTGAATGGGCCAAATTGAGGTGCATATGAAGACGTATGCTTTCTTCCAATTCATTAAATCGGGCTAATATGAATCAGGTGAATTGAGTTCTGCTTTTGGAAACTGGGTTAAGAAGGGGTGCACCGTTCCTGGAGGTACTGCAATACCAGGTCAATGCGTGGAGTGGACAGAGCAAGCTCTTTTTCCATCTCCCTGTTCTAAAAATCCATTTAATATATGGTCCCCAGATAGGGGACGTATCAGATATTAAACTGATAAGAACAGATTTTGATTTAATGAAGCTTTCCAAAGCACCGCAAAAAATGCATGACCGAAGTCACACCAAAAACAGTGCCAAGGCTAGGATTCGTGTGGACCCCTCCGTGAGGAGAGGGTCCCCAAAAATCAACCCCGTCCCTCCGAGCCAGAAGGCCACAGCAAGGGTCAGGGATCTTCGGTGCTCCCCCAAGCCGAAGCCTGGTTGAGCCTTGTCGTTGCTCCCAGCGTCCACCCAGGCATCTTACCCAAGTGGAGTAGAGAGCTACTAGTTGTTGGTTTCGCAGCCGAAACTGCCCGGACCGTCAACCGGTGTTGGTTTCTCAGCCCAAGGCTAACCGGACCTCCAACCGGGTGTTGGTTTCTCAGCCGAAGCTGACCCGGACCTCCAACCGGGTGTTGGTTTCTCAGCCGAAGCTGACCCAGACCTCCAACCGGGTGTTGGTTTCTCAGCCGAAGCTGACCCGGACCTCCAACCGGGTGTTGGTTTCTCAGCAAAAAGCTGAACGGACCTCCGACCATGATTATAAAAATTTCCCTTCCTAGCCAGAAGGCCGGGATAGAGCAATATGCTCAGAAAGTATGAAAGGGCAAGGTACGGTGTGCTACAGAGCCCAAGGCTCGCCGGGGTCCCAAGCCAGCAAGCTCAGACTCACTCCAGGGTCGTCAGTCCTGGGGCACATTGCACCATAGCCCCCACACTTACTCAGTCTAATAGCCTCGATCCTGGTAGGGCCATGTTTTCCTCTAGATGAATATACTATACATTAAGAGTACTAGCAAGCGCAACCTTCCAGTGTGCATTGCATCTGCCGAGCCTCACAGATACTACACTTGATCTTAGCCAAAAGGCCGAGAAGCGATAACCAGAATTGGTTTGGGCCTCGAGTGGCACCCTGGCCTATGCCGGACACATCTTAGGGAGAGAGAGCGAGAGGGAGACAAACCCACGCCTACACAAGACATTTTGTCACCCAAGCCAACCCTTGAAAAGGCTGCTTTGCAGAGCCAAAACAAGAAGAATGGTGCGTTTTGCAGCCGCCGCCCACTGCAATGAATCTGAATAACTCCTCCTTTAGGGCGCAAGCAACTCCCCTCCCCCTTGCAGTCTTTCCAATTCACGATACAAAAAGACGGACAGGACAGGTTGCCTGACTTTCCGTCACTGCCACCCTTTGCCATCCTTACCCGTAGAAAGCCCTTTCATCATCCCCAAACCCTAATCTTTTCCCTTTCCTTCCCAGCCCCCAAACCCTGCCCTCTGTACCTTTCTCACCACCCGCTTCCCTTCTCCTGTCATCCCCCTACCACCCGGGAAAAAAAGAGATTGCCCCCTCCTTCCACTAGCCCACCCTCCCACCCAAAGAACAACTTCTTCTGCGCAGCTTGTTTTCTAGGCAGCAGCGCTATTGTGATGTCATCGGGGGGCATTGTGACAAGCCGCCAGTGTTCCGTCTCTTCATGTTGTGCACAGTTCAAACGGAAAATACATCAACAGGCAGACTACAGAAAAGCTTACTATCAAAGGTTAGAGGGGGGCTTTCTCAGAGGGCTTTTTACAGTTTTTCTATTCCCAATTAGCCGTTTAAGTGTACTTATTGAAAGTAGTAATTCTTTCATAGGCCGCCCTTTCTTAGTATTTGACGTTCCTTATATTGCGGTATGAGGCTTCGCAGTAGGTTGCAAACATTCATCACCCATGACTGTCCCCAATTGAGCTCAGAAGCTCAATGTCTATCATGACCTCTCTTTTAGAATGTCCAAGAGCAAGCAAACTATTCCTCCAGGAGAGGGCGCCAACAGACTACTAAAGAGATCATCATTACTCAAAGAAAACCCCAAAAACCAATGCATGATAGGAATAAACAGGTAACTTTCTTTGGAGTGGAAGCGGAGAGATCGCACCAGATGCCAATTCTAGATGTTATCACACCTGTGGTCACTGCAGCAGCAGGTGAATCCACTTTGTCCAAAAGGGATCTATTCCATTCAATTGCAAATGATCTAGATAAGACAGAGAACTGCAGCACGGGGACATAGCCGAGTTGGTCAGGTTGAGTGGTGATGAGTTTGCTATTTGGATGAATAAAGAAAGTCAAAAGTGTGAAAGATAAAAAACAAAAGGAGGAAGTGTGAAAAGTGAATGGGCCAAATTGAGGTGCATATGAAGACGTATGCTTTCTTCCAATTCATTAAATCGGGCTAATATGAATCAGGTGAATTGAGTTCTGCTTTTGGAAACTGGGTTAAGAAGGGGTGCACCGTTCCTGGAGGTACTGCAATACCAGGTCAATGCGTGGAGTGGACAGAGCAAGCTCTTTTTCCATCTCCCTGTTCTAAAAATCCATTTAATATATGGTCCCCAGATAGGGGACGTATCAGATATTAAACTGATAAGAACAGATACTACACTTGATCTTAGCCAAAAGGCCGAGAAGCGATAACCAGAATTGGTTTGGGCCTCGAGTGGCACCCTGGCCTATGCCGGACACATCTTAGGGAGAGAGAGCGAGAGGGAGACAAACCCACGCCTACACAAGACATTTTGTCACCCAAGCCAACCCTTGAAAAGGCTGCTTTGCAGAGCCAAAACAAGAAGAATGGTGCGTTTTGCAGCCGCCGCCCACTGCAATGAATCTGAATAACTCCTCCTTTAGGGCGCAAGCAACTCCCCTCCCCCTTGCAGTCTTTCCAATTCACGATACAAAAAGACGGACAGGACAGGTTGCCTGACTTTCCGTCACTGCCACCCTTTGCCATCCTTACCCGTAGAAAGCCCTTTCATCATCCCCAAACCCTAATCTTTTCCCTTTCCTTCCCAGCCCCCAAACCCTGCCCTCTGTACCTTTCTCACCACCCGCTTCCCTTCTCCTGTCATCCCCCTACCACCCGGGAAAAAAAGAGATTGCCCCCTCCTTCCACTAGCCCACCCTCCCACCCAAAGAACAACTTCTTCTGCGCAGCTTGTTTTCTAGGCAGCAGCGCTATTGTGATGTCATCGGGGGGCATTGTGACAAGCCGCCAGTGTTCCGTCTCTTCATGTTGTGCACAGTTCAAACGGAAAATACATCAACAGGCAGACTACAGAAAAGCTTACTATCAAAGGTTAGAGGGGGGCTTTCTCAGAGGGCTTTTTACAGTTTTTCTATTCCCAATTAGCCGTTTAAGTGTACTTATTGAAAGTAGTAATTCTTTCATAGGCCGCCCTTTCTTAGTATTTGACGTTCCTTATATTGCGGTATGAGGCTTCGCAGTAGGTTGCAAACATTCATCACCCATGACTGTCCCCAATTGAGCTCAGAAGCTCAATGTCTATCATGACCTCTCTTTTAGAATGTCCAAGAGCAAGCAAACTATTCCTCCAGGAGAGGGCGCCAACAGACTACTAAAGAGATCATCATTACTCAAAGAAAACCCCAAAAACCAATGCATGATAGGAATAAACAGGTAACTTTCTTTGGAGTGGAAGCGGAGAGATCGCACCAGATGCCAATTCTAGATGTTATCACACCTGTGGTCACTGCAGCAGCAGGTGAATCCACTTTGTCCAAAAGGGATCTATTCCATTCAATTGCAAATGATCTAGATAAGACAGAGAACTGCAGCACGGGGACATAGCCGAGTTGGTCAGGTTGAGTGGTGATGAGTTTGCTATTTGGATGAATAAAGAAAGTCAAAAGTGTGAAAGATAAAAAACAAAAGGAGGAAGTGTGAAAAGTGAATGGGCCAAATTGAGGTGCATATGAAGACGTATGCTTTCTTCCAATTCATTAAATCGGGCTAATATGAATCAGGTGAATTGAGTTCTGCTTTTGGAAACTGGGTTAAGAAGGGGTGCACCGTTCCTGGAGGTACTGCAATACCAGGTCAATGCGTGGAGTGGACAGAGCAAGCTCTTTTTCCATCTCCCTGTTCTAAAAATCCATTTAATATATGGTCCCCAGATAGGGGACGTATCAGATATTAAACTGATAAGAACAGATACTACACTTGATCTTAGCCAAAAGGCCGAGAAGCGATAACCAGAATTGGTTTGGGCCTCGAGTGGCACCCTGGCCTATGCCGGACACATCTTAGGGAGAGAGAGCGAGAGGGAGACAAACCCACGCCTACACAAGACATTTTGTCACCCAAGCCAACCCTTGAAAAGGCTGCTTTGCAGAGCCAAAACAAGAAGAATGGTGCGTTTTGCAGCCGCCGCCCACTGCAATGAATCTGAATAACTCCTCCTTTAGGGCGCAAGCAACTCCCCTCCCCCTTGCAGTCTTTCCAATTCACGATACAAAAAGACGGACAGGACAGGTTGCCTGACTTTCCGTCACTGCCACCCTTTGCCATCCTTACCCGTAGAAAGCCCTTTCATCATCCCCAAACCCTAATCTTTTCCCTTTCCTTCCCAGCCCCCAAACCCTGCCCTCTGTACCTTTCTCACCACCCGCTTCCCTTCTCCTGTCATCCCCCTACCACCCGGGAAAAAAAGAGATTGCCCCCTCCTTCCACTAGCCCACCCTCCCACCCAAAGAACAACTTCTTCTGCGCAGCTTGTTTTCTAGGCAGCAGCGCTATTGTGATGTCATCGGGGGGCATTGTGACAAGCCGCCAGTGTTCCGTCTCTTCATGTTGTGCACAGTTCAAACGGAAAATACATCAACAGGCAGACTACAGAAAAGCTTACTATCAAAGGTTAGAGGGGGGCTTTCTCAGAGGGCTTTTTACAGTTTTTCTATTCCCAATTAGCCGTTTAAGTGTACTTATTGAAAGTAGTAATTCTTTCATAGGCCGCCCTTTCTTAGTATTTGACGTTCCTTATATTGCGGTATGAGGCTTCGCAGTAGGTTGCAAACATTCATCACCCATGACTGTCCCCAATTGAGCTCAGAAGCTCAATGTCTATCATGACCTCTCTTTTAGAATGTCCAAGAGCAAGCAAACTATTCCTCCAGGAGAGGGCGCCAACAGACTACTAAAGAGATCATCATTACTCAAAGAAAACCCCAAAAACCAATGCATGATAGGAATAAACAGGTAACTTTCTTTGGAGTGGAAGCGGAGAGATCGCACCAGATGCCAATTCTAGATGTTATCACACCTGTGGTCACTGCAGCAGCAGGTGAATCCACTTTGTCCAAAAGGGATCTATTCCATTCAATTGCAAATGATCTAGATAAGACAGAGAACTGCAGCACGGGGACATAGCCGAGTTGGTCAGGTTGAGTGGTGATGAGTTTGCTATTTGGATGAATAAAGAAAGTCAAAAGTGTGAAAGATAAAAAACAAAAGGAGGAAGTGTGAAAAGTGAATGGGCCAAATTGAGGTGCATATGAAGACGTATGCTTTCTTCCAATTCATTAAATCGGGCTAATATGAATCAGGTGAATTGAGTTCTGCTTTTGGAAACTGGGTTAAGAAGGGGTGCACCGTTCCTGGAGGTACTGCAATACCAGGTCAATGCGTGGAGTGGACAGAGCAAGCTCTTTTTCCATCTCCCTGTTCTAAAAATCCATTTAATATATGGTCCCCAGATAGGGGACGTATCAGATATTAAACTGATAAGAACAGATACTACACTTGATCTTAGCCAAAAGGCCGAGAAGCGATAACCAGAATTGGTTTGGGCCTCGAGTGGCACCCTGGCCTATGCCGGACACATCTTAGGGAGAGAGAGCGAGAGGGAGACAAACCCACGCCTACACAAGACATTTTGTCACCCAAGCCAACCCTTGAAAAGGCTGCTTTGCAGAGCCAAAACAAGAAGAATGGTGCGTTTTGCAGCCGCCGCCCACTGCAATGAATCTGAATAACTCCTCCTTTAGGGCGCAAGCAACTCCCCTCCCCCTTGCAGTCTTTCCAATTCACGATACAAAAAGACGGACAGGACAGGTTGCCTGACTTTCCGTCACTGCCACCCTTTGCCATCCTTACCCGTAGAAAGCCCTTTCATCATCCCCAAACCCTAATCTTTTCCCTTTCCTTCCCAGCCCCCAAACCCTGCCCTCTGTACCTTTCTCACCACCCGCTTCCCTTCTCCTGTCATCCCCCTACCACCCGGGAAAAAAAGAGATTGCCCCCTCCTTCCACTAGCCCACCCTCCCACCCAAAGAACAACTTCTTCTGCGCAGCTTGTTTTCTAGGCAGCAGCGCTATTGTGATGTCATCGGGGGGCATTGTGACAAGCCGCCAGTGTTCCGTCTCTTCATGTTGTGCACAGTTCAAACGGAAAATACATCAACAGGCAGACTACAGAAAAGCTTACTATCAAAGGTTAGAGGGGGGCTTTCTCAGAGGGCTTTTTACAGTTTTTCTATTCCCAATTAGCCGTTTAAGTGTACTTATTGAAAGTAGTAATTCTTTCATAGGCCGCCCTTTCTTAGTATTTGACGTTCCTTATATTGCGGTATGAGGCTTCGCAGTAGGTTGCAAACATTCATCACCCATGACTGTCCCCAATTGAGCTCAGAAGCTCAATGTCTATCATGACCTCTCTTTTAGAATGTCCAAGAGCAAGCAAACTATTCCTCCAGGAGAGGGCGCCAACAGACTACTAAAGAGATCATCATTACTCAAAGAAAACCCCAAAAACCAATGCATGATAGGAATAAACAGGTAACTTTCTTTGGAGTGGAAGCGGAGAGATCGCACCAGATGCCAATTCTAGATGTTATCACACCTGTGGTCACTGCAGCAGCAGGTGAATCCACTTTGTCCAAAAGGGATCTATTCCATTCAATTGCAAATGATCTAGATAAGACAGAGAACTGCAGCACGGGGACATAGCCGAGTTGGTCAGGTTGAGTGGTGATGAGTTTGCTATTTGGATGAATAAAGAAAGTCAAAAGTGTGAAAGATAAAAAACAAAAGGAGGAAGTGTGAAAAGTGAATGGGCCAAATTGAGGTGCATATGAAGACGTATGCTTTCTTCCAATTCATTAAATCGGGCTAATATGAATCAGGTGAATTGAGTTCTGCTTTTGGAAACTGGGTTAAGAAGGGGTGCACCGTTCCTGGAGGTACTGCAATACCAGGTCAATGCGTGGAGTGGACAGAGCAAGCTCTTTTTCCATCTCCCTGTTCTAAAAATCCATTTAATATATGGTCCCCAGATAGGGGACGTATCAGATATTAAACTGATAAGAACAGATACTACACTTGATCTTAGCCAAAAGGCCGAGAAGCGATAACCAGAATTGGTTTGGGCCTCGAGTGGCACCCTGGCCTATGCCGGACACATCTTAGGGAGAGAGAGCGAGAGGGAGACAAACCCACGCCTACACAAGACATTTTGTCACCCAAGCCAACCCTTGAAAAGGCTGCTTTGCAGAGCCAAAACAAGAAGAATGGTGCGTTTTGCAGCCGCCGCCCACTGCAATGAATCTGAATAACTCCTCCTTTAGGGCGCAAGCAACTCCCCTCCCCCTTGCAGTCTTTCCAATTCACGATACAAAAAGACGGACAGGACAGGTTGCCTGACTTTCCGTCACTGCCACCCTTTGCCATCCTTACCCGTAGAAAGCCCTTTCATCATCCCCAAACCCTAATCTTTTCCCTTTCCTTCCCAGCCCCCAAACCCTGCCCTCTGTACCTTTCTCACCACCCGCTTCCCTTCTCCTGTCATCCCCCTACCACCCGGGAAAAAAAGAGATTGCCCCCTCCTTCCACTAGCCCACCCTCCCACCCAAAGAACAACTTCTTCTGCGCAGCTTGTTTTCTAGGCAGCAGCGCTATTGTGATGTCATCGGGGGGCATTGTGACAAGCCGCCAGTGTTCCGTCTCTTCATGTTGTGCACAGTTCAAACGGAAAATACATCAACAGGCAGACTACAGAAAAGCTTACTATCAAAGGTTAGAGGGGGGCTTTCTCAGAGGGCTTTTTACAGTTTTTCTATTCCCAATTAGCCGTTTAAGTGTACTTATTGAAAGTAGTAATTCTTTCATAGGCCGCCCTTTCTTAGTATTTGACGTTCCTTATATTGCGGTATGAGGCTTCGCAGTAGGTTGCAAACATTCATCACCCATGACTGTCCCCAATTGAGCTCAGAAGCTCAATGTCTATCATGACCTCTCTTTTAGAATGTCCAAGAGCAAGCAAACTATTCCTCCAGGAGAGGGCGCCAACAGACTACTAAAGAGATCATCATTACTCAAAGAAAACCCCAAAAACCAATGCATGATAGGAATAAACAGGTAACTTTCTTTGGAGTGGAAGCGGAGAGATCGCACCAGATGCCAATTCTAGATGTTATCACACCTGTGGTCACTGCAGCAGCAGGTGAATCCACTTTGTCCAAAAGGGATCTATTCCATTCAATTGCAAATGATCTAGATAAGACAGAGAACTGCAGCACGGGGACATAGCCGAGTTGGTCAGGTTGAGTGGTGATGAGTTTGCTATTTGGATGAATAAAGAAAGTCAAAAGTGTGAAAGATAAAAAACAAAAGGAGGAAGTGTGAAAAGTGAATGGGCCAAATTGAGGTGCATATGAAGACGTATGCTTTCTTCCAATTCATTAAATCGGGCTAATATGAATCAGGTGAATTGAGTTCTGCTTTTGGAAACTGGGTTAAGAAGGGGTGCACCGTTCCTGGAGGTACTGCAATACCAGGTCAATGCGTGGAGTGGACAGAGCAAGCTCTTTTTCCATCTCCCTGTTCTAAAAATCCATTTAATATATGGTCCCCAGATAGGGGACGTATCAGATATTAAACTGATAAGAACAGATACTACACTTGATCTTAGCCAAAAGGCCGAGAAGCGATAACCAGAATTGGTTTGGGCCTCGAGTGGCACCCTGGCCTATGCCGGACACATCTTAGGGAGAGAGAGCGAGAGGGAGACAAACCCACGCCTACACAAGACATTTTGTCACCCAAGCCAACCCTTGAAAAGGCTGCTTTGCAGAGCCAAAACAAGAAGAATGGTGCGTTTTGCAGCCGCCGCCCACTGCAATGAATCTGAATAACTCCTCCTTTAGGGCGCAAGCAACTCCCCTCCCCCTTGCAGTCTTTCCAATTCACGATACAAAAAGACGGACAGGACAGGTTGCCTGACTTTCCGTCACTGCCACCCTTTGCCATCCTTACCCGTAGAAAGCCCTTTCATCATCCCCAAACCCTAATCTTTTCCCTTTCCTTCCCAGCCCCCAAACCCTGCCCTCTGTACCTTTCTCACCACCCGCTTCCCTTCTCCTGTCATCCCCCTACCACCCGGGAAAAAAAGAGATTGCCCCCTCCTTCCACTAGCCCACCCTCCCACCCAAAGAACAACTTCTTCTGCGCAGCTTGTTTTCTAGGCAGCAGCGCTATTGTGATGTCATCGGGGGGCATTGTGACAAGCCGCCAGTGTTCCGTCTCTTCATGTTGTGCACAGTTCAAACGGAAAATACATCAACAGGCAGACTACAGAAAAGCTTACTATCAAAGGTTAGAGGGGGGCTTTCTCAGAGGGCTTTTTACAGTTTTTCTATTCCCAATTAGCCGTTTAAGTGTACTTATTGAAAGTAGTAATTCTTTCATAGGCCGCCCTTTCTTAGTATTTGACGTTCCTTATATTGCGGTATGAGGCTTCGCAGTAGGTTGCAAACATTCATCACCCATGACTGTCCCCAATTGAGCTCAGAAGCTCAATGTCTATCATGACCTCTCTTTTAGAATGTCCAAGAGCAAGCAAACTATTCCTCCAGGAGAGGGCGCCAACAGACTACTAAAGAGATCATCATTACTCAAAGAAAACCCCAAAAACCAATGCATGATAGGAATAAACAGGTAACTTTCTTTGGAGTGGAAGCGGAGAGATCGCACCAGATGCCAATTCTAGATGTTATCACACCTGTGGTCACTGCAGCAGCAGGTGAATCCACTTTGTCCAAAAGGGATCTATTCCATTCAATTGCAAATGATCTAGATAAGACAGAGAACTGCAGCACGGGGACATAGCCGAGTTGGTCAGGTTGAGTGGTGATGAGTTTGCTATTTGGATGAATAAAGAAAGTCAAAAGTGTGAAAGATAAAAAACAAAAGGAGGAAGTGTGAAAAGTGAATGGGCCAAATTGAGGTGCATATGAAGACGTATGCTTTCTTCCAATTCATTAAATCGGGCTAATATGAATCAGGTGAATTGAGTTCTGCTTTTGGAAACTGGGTTAAGAAGGGGTGCACCGTTCCTGGAGGTACTGCAATACCAGGTCAATGCGTGGAGTGGACAGAGCAAGCTCTTTTTCCATCTCCCTGTTCTAAAAATCCATTTAATATATGGTCCCCAGATAGGGGACGTATCAGATATTAAACTGATAAGAACAGATACTACACTTGATCTTAGCCAAAAGGCCGAGAAGCGATAACCAGAATTGGTTTGGGCCTCGAGTGGCACCCTGGCCTATGCCGGACACATCTTAGGGAGAGAGAGCGAGAGGGAGACAAACCCACGCCTACACAAGACATTTTGTCACCCAAGCCAACCCTTGAAAAGGCTGCTTTGCAGAGCCAAAACAAGAAGAATGGTGCGTTTTGCAGCCGCCGCCCACTGCAATGAATCTGAATAACTCCTCCTTTAGGGCGCAAGCAACTCCCCTCCCCCTTGCAGTCTTTCCAATTCACGATACAAAAAGACGGACAGGACAGGTTGCCTGACTTTCCGTCACTGCCACCCTTTGCCATCCTTACCCGTAGAAAGCCCTTTCATCATCCCCAAACCCTAATCTTTTCCCTTTCCTTCCCAGCCCCCAAACCCTGCCCTCTGTACCTTTCTCACCACCCGCTTCCCTTCTCCTGTCATCCCCCTACCACCCGGGAAAAAAAGAGATTGCCCCCTCCTTCCACTAGCCCACCCTCCCACCCAAAGAACAACTTCTTCTGCGCAGCTTGTTTTCTAGGCAGCAGCGCTATTGTGATGTCATCGGGGGGCATTGTGACAAGCCGCCAGTGTTCCGTCTCTTCATGTTGTGCACAGTTCAAACGGAAAATACATCAACAGGCAGACTACAGAAAAGCTTACTATCAAAGGTTAGAGGGGGGCTTTCTCAGAGGGCTTTTTACAGTTTTTCTATTCCCAATTAGCCGTTTAAGTGTACTTATTGAAAGTAGTAATTCTTTCATAGGCCGCCCTTTCTTAGTATTTGACGTTCCTTATATTGCGGTATGAGGCTTCGCAGTAGGTTGCAAACATTCATCACCCATGACTGTCCCCAATTGAGCTCAGAAGCTCAATGTCTATCATGACCTCTCTTTTAGAATGTCCAAGAGCAAGCAAACTATTCCTCCAGGAGAGGGCGCCAACAGACTACTAAAGAGATCATCATTACTCAAAGAAAACCCCAAAAACCAATGCATGATAGGAATAAACAGGTAACTTTCTTTGGAGTGGAAGCGGAGAGATCGCACCAGATGCCAATTCTAGATGTTATCACACCTGTGGTCACTGCAGCAGCAGGTGAATCCACTTTGTCCAAAAGGGATCTATTCCATTCAATTGCAAATGATCTAGATAAGACAGAGAACTGCAGCACGGGGACATAGCCGAGTTGGTCAGGTTGAGTGGTGATGAGTTTGCTATTTGGATGAATAAAGAAAGTCAAAAGTGTGAAAGATAAAAAAAAAAAGGAGGAAGTGTGAAAAGTGAATGGGCCAAATTGAGGTGCATATGAAGACGTATGCTTTCTTCCAATTCATTAAATCGGGCTAATATGAATCAGGTGAATTGAGTTCTGCTTTTGGAAACTGGGTTAAGAAGGGGTGCACCGTTCCTGGAGGTACTGCAATACCAGGTCAATGCGTGGAGTGGACAGAGCAAGCTCTTTTTCCATCTCCCTGTTCTAAAAATCCATTTAATATATGGTCCCCAGATAGGGGACGTATCAGATATTAAACTGATAAGAACAGATACTACACTTGATCTTAGCCAAAAGGCCGAGAAGCGATAACCAGAATTGGTTTGGGCCTCGAGTGGCACCCTGGCCTATGCCGGACACATCTTAGGGAGAGAGAGCGAGAGGGAGACAAACCCACGCCTACACAAGACATTTTGTCACCCAAGCCAACCCTTGAAAAGGCTGCTTTGCAGAGCCAAAACAAGAAGAATGGTGCGTTTTGCAGCCGCCGCCCACTGCAATGAATCTGAATAACTCCTCCTTTAGGGCGCAAGCAACTCCCCTCCCCCTTGCAGTCTTTCCAATTCACGATACAAAAAGACGGACAGGACAGGTTGCCTGACTTTCCGTCACTGCCACCCTTTGCCATCCTTACCCGTAGAAAGCCCTTTCATCATCCCCAAACCCTAATCTTTTCCCTTTCCTTCCCAGCCCCCAAACCCTGCCCTCTGTACCTTTCTCACCACCCGCTTCCCTTCTCCTGTCATCCCCCTACCACCCGGGAAAAAAAGAGATTGCCCCCTCCTTCCACTAGCCCACCCTCCCACCCAAAGAACAACTTCTTCTGCGCAGCTTGTTTTCTAGGCAGCAGCGCTATTGTGATGTCATCGGGGGGCATTGTGACAAGCCGCCAGTGTTCCGTCTCTTCATGTTGTGCACAGTTCAAACGGAAAATACATCAACAGGCAGACTACAGAAAAGCTTACTATCAAAGGTTAGAGGGGGGCTTTCTCAGAGGGCTTTTTACAGTTTTTCTATTCCCAATTAGCCGTTTAAGTGTACTTATTGAAAGTAGTAATTCTTTCATAGGCCGCCCTTTCTTAGTATTTGACGTTCCTTATATTGCGGTATGAGGCTTCGCAGTAGGTTGCAAACATTCATCACCCATGACTGTCCCCAATTGAGCTCAGAAGCTCAATGTCTATCATGACCTCTCTTTTAGAATGTCCAAGAGCAAGCAAACTATTCCTCCAGGAGAGGGCGCCAACAGACTACTAAAGAGATCATCATTACTCAAAGAAAACCCCAAAAACCAATGCATGATAGGAATAAACAGGTAACTTTCTTTGGAGTGGAAGCGGAGAGATCGCACCAGATGCCAATTCTAGATGTTATCACACCTGTGGTCACTGCAGCAGCAGGTGAATCCACTTTGTCCAAAAGGGATCTATTCCATTCAATTGCAAATGATCTAGATAAGACAGAGAACTGCAGCACGGGGACATAGCCGAGTTGGTCAGGTTGAGTGGTGATGAGTTTGCTATTTGGATGAATAAAGAAAGTCAAAAGTGTGAAAGATAAAAAACAAAAGGAGGAAGTGTGAAAAGTGAATGGGCCAAATTGAGGTGCATATGAAGACGTATGCTTTCTTCCAATTCATTAAATCGGGCTAATATGAATCAGGTGAATTGAGTTCTGCTTTTGGAAACTGGGTTAAGAAGGGGTGCACCGTTCCTGGAGGTACTGCAATACCAGGTCAATGCGTGGAGTGGACAGAGCAAGCTCTTTTTCCATCTCCCTGTTCTAAAAATCCATTTAATATATGGTCCCCAGATAGGGGACGTATCAGATATTAAACTGATAAGAACAGATACTACACTTGATCTTAGCCAAAAGGCCGAGAAGCGATAACCAGAATTGGTTTGGGCCTCGAGTGGCACCCTGGCCTATGCCGGACACATCTTAGGGAGAGAGAGCGAGAGGGAGACAAACCCACGCCTACACAAGACATTTTGTCACCCAAGCCAACCCTTGAAAAGGCTGCTTTGCAGAGCCAAAACAAGAAGAATGGTGCGTTTTGCAGCCGCCGCCCACTGCAATGAATCTGAATAACTCCTCCTTTAGGGCGCAAGCAACTCCCCTCCCCCTTGCAGTCTTTCCAATTCACGATACAAAAAGACGGACAGGACAGGTTGCCTGACTTTCCGTCACTGCCACCCTTTGCCATCCTTACCCGTAGAAAGCCCTTTCATCATCCCCAAACCCTAATCTTTTCCCTTTCCTTCCCAGCCCCCAAACCCTGCCCTCTGTACCTTTCTCACCACCCGCTTCCCTTCTCCTGTCATCCCCCTACCACCCGGGAAAAAAAGAGATTGCCCCCTCCTTCCACTAGCCCACCCTCCCACCCAAAGAACAACTTCTTCTGCGCAGCTTGTTTTCTAGGCAGCAGCGCTATTGTGATGTCATCGGGGGGCATTGTGACAAGCCGCCAGTGTTCCGTCTCTTCATGTTGTGCACAGTTCAAACGGAAAATACATCAACAGGCAGACTACAGAAAAGCTTACTATCAAAGGTTAGAGGGGGGCTTTCTCAGAGGGCTTTTTACAGTTTTTCTATTCCCAATTAGCCGTTTAAGTGTACTTATTGAAAGTAGTAATTCTTTCATAGGCCGCCCTTTCTTAGTATTTGACGTTCCTTATATTGCGGTATGAGGCTTCGCAGTAGGTTGCAAACATTCATCACCCATGACTGTCCCCAATTGAGCTCAGAAGCTCAATGTCTATCATGACCTCTCTTTTAGAATGTCCAAGAGCAAGCAAACTATTCCTCCAGGAGAGGGCGCCAACAGACTACTAAAGAGATCATCATTACTCAAAGAAAACCCCAAAAACCAATGCATGATAGGAATAAACAGGTAACTTTCTTTGGAGTGGAAGCGGAGAGATCGCACCAGATGCCAATTCTAGATGTTATCACACCTGTGGTCACTGCAGCAGCAGGTGAATCCACTTTGTCCAAAAGGGATCTATTCCATTCAATTGCAAATGATCTAGATAAGACAGAGAACTGCAGCACGGGGACATAGCCGAGTTGGTCAGGTTGAGTGGTGATGAGTTTGCTATTTGGATGAATAAAGAAAGTCAAAAGTGTGAAAGATAAAAAACAAAAGGAGGAAGTGTGAAAAGTGAATGGGCCAAATTGAGGTGCATATGAAGACGTATGCTTTCTTCCAATTCATTAAATCGGGCTAATATGAATCAGGTGAATTGAGTTCTGCTTTTGGAAACTGGGTTAAGAAGGGGTGCACCGTTCCTGGAGGTACTGCAATACCAGGTCAATGCGTGGAGTGGACAGAGCAAGCTCTTTTTCCATCTCCCTGTTCTAAAAATCCATTTAATATATGGTCCCCAGATAGGGGACGTATCAGATATTAAACTGATAAGAACAGATACTACACTTGATCTTAGCCAAAAGGCCGAGAAGCGATAACCAGAATTGGTTTGGGCCTCGAGTGGCACCCTGGCCTATGCCGGACACATCTTAGGGAGAGAGAGCGAGAGGGAGACAAACCCACGCCTACACAAGACATTTTGTCACCCAAGCCAACCCTTGAAAAGGCTGCTTTGCAGAGCCAAAACAAGAAGAATGGTGCGTTTTGCAGCCGCCGCCCACTGCAATGAATCTGAATAACTCCTCCTTTAGGGCGCAAGCAACTCCCCTCCCCCTTGCAGTCTTTCCAATTCACGATACAAAAAGACGGACAGGACAGGTTGCCTGACTTTCCGTCACTGCCACCCTTTGCCATCCTTACCCGTAGAAAGCCCTTTCATCATCCCCAAACCCTAATCTTTTCCCTTTCCTTCCCAGCCCCCAAACCCTGCCCTCTGTACCTTTCTCACCACCCGCTTCCCTTCTCCTGTCATCCCCCTACCACCCGGGAAAAAAAGAGATTGCCCCCTCCTTCCACTAGCCCACCCTCCCACCCAAAGAACAACTTCTTCTGCGCAGCTTGTTTTCTAGGCAGCAGCGCTATTGTGATGTCATCGGGGGGCATTGTGACAAGCCGCCAGTGTTCCGTCTCTTCATGTTGTGCACAGTTCAAACGGAAAATACATCAACAGGCAGACTACAGAAAAGCTTACTATCAAAGGTTAGAGGGGGGCTTTCTCAGAGGGCTTTTTACAGTTTTTCTATTCCCAATTAGCCGTTTAAGTGTACTTATTGAAAGTAGTAATTCTTTCATAGGCCGCCCTTTCTTAGTATTTGACGTTCCTTATATTGCGGTATGAGGCTTCGCAGTAGGTTGCAAACATTCATCACCCATGACTGTCCCCAATTGAGCTCAGAAGCTCAATGTCTATCATGACCTCTCTTTTAGAATGTCCAAGAGCAAGCAAACTATTCCTCCAGGAGAGGGCGCCAACAGACTACTAAAGAGATCATCATTACTCAAAGAAAACCCCAAAAACCAATGCATGATAGGAATAAACAGGTAACTTTCTTTGGAGTGGAAGCGGAGAGATCGCACCAGATGCCAATTCTAGATGTTATCACACCTGTGGTCACTGCAGCAGCAGGTGAATCCACTTTGTCCAAAAGGGATCTATTCCATTCAATTGCAAATGATCTAGATAAGACAGAGAACTGCAGCACGGGGACATAGCCGAGTTGGTCAGGTTGAGTGGTGATGAGTTTGCTATTTGGATGAATAAAGAAAGTCAAAAGTGTGAAAGATAAAAAACAAAAGGAGGAAGTGTGAAAAGTGAATGGGCCAAATTGAGGTGCATATGAAGACGTATGCTTTCTTCCAATTCATTAAATCGGGCTAATATGAATCAGGTGAATTGAGTTCTGCTTTTGGAAACTGGGTTAAGAAGGGGTGCACCGTTCCTGGAGGTACTGCAATACCAGGTCAATGCGTGGAGTGGACAGAGCAAGCTCTTTTTCCATCTCCCTGTTCTAAAAATCCATTTAATATATGGTCCCCAGATAGGGGACGTATCAGATATTAAACTGATAAGAACAGATACTACACTTGATCTTAGCCAAAAGGCCGAGAAGCGATAACCAGAATTGGTTTGGGCCTCGAGTGGCACCCTGGCCTATGCCGGACACATCTTAGGGAGAGAGAGCGAGAGGGAGACAAACCCACGCCTACACAAGACATTTTGTCACCCAAGCCAACCCTTGAAAAGGCTGCTTTGCAGAGCCAAAACAAGAAGAATGGTGCGTTTTGCAGCCGCCGCCCACTGCAATGAATCTGAATAACTCCTCCTTTAGGGCGCAAGCAACTCCCCTCCCCCTTGCAGTCTTTCCAATTCACGATACAAAAAGACGGACAGGACAGGTTGCCTGACTTTCCGTCACTGCCACCCTTTGCCATCCTTACCCGTAGAAAGCCCTTTCATCATCCCCAAACCCTAATCTTTTCCCTTTCCTTCCCAGCCCCCAAACCCTGCCCTCTGTACCTTTCTCACCACCCGCTTCCCTTCTCCTGTCATCCCCCTACCACCCGGGAAAAAAAGAGATTGCCCCCTCCTTCCACTAGCCCACCCTCCCACCCAAAGAACAACTTCTTCTGCGCAGCTTGTTTTCTAGGCAGCAGCGCTATTGTGATGTCATCGGGGGGCATTGTGACAAGCCGCCAGTGTTCCGTCTCTTCATGTTGTGCACAGTTCAAACGGAAAATACATCAACAGGCAGACTACAGAAAAGCTTACTATCAAAGGTTAGAGGGGGGCTTTCTCAGAGGGCTTTTTACAGTTTTTCTATTCCCAATTAGCCGTTTAAGTGTACTTATTGAAAGTAGTAATTCTTTCATAGGCCGCCCTTTCTTAGTATTTGACGTTCCTTATATTGCGGTATGAGGCTTCGCAGTAGGTTGCAAACATTCATCACCCATGACTGTCCCCAATTGAGCTCAGAAGCTCAATGTCTATCATGACCTCTCTTTTAGAATGTCCAAGAGCAAGCAAACTATTCCTCCAGGAGAGGGCGCCAACAGACTACTAAAGAGATCATCATTACTCAAAGAAAACCCCAAAAACCAATGCATGATAGGAATAAACAGGTAACTTTCTTTGGAGTGGAAGCGGAGAGATCGCACCAGATGCCAATTCTAGATGTTATCACACCTGTGGTCACTGCAGCAGCAGGTGAATCCACTTTGTCCAAAAGGGATCTATTCCATTCAATTGCAAATGATCTAGATAAGACAGAGAACTGCAGCACGGGGACATAGCCGAGTTGGTCAGGTTGAGTGGTGATGAGTTTGCTATTTGGATGAATAAAGAAAGTCAAAAGTGTGAAAGATAAAAAACAAAAGGAGGAAGTGTGAAAAGTGAATGGGCCAAATTGAGGTGCATATGAAGACGTATGCTTTCTTCCAATTCATTAAATCGGGCTAATATGAATCAGGTGAATTGAGTTCTGCTTTTGGAAACTGGGTTAAGAAGGGGTGCACCGTTCCTGGAGGTACTGCAATACCAGGTCAATGCGTGGAGTGGACAGAGCAAGCTCTTTTTCCATCTCCCTGTTCTAAAAATCCATTTAATATATGGTCCCCAGATAGGGGACGTATCAGATATTAAACTGATAAGAACAGATACTACACTTGATCTTAGCCAAAAGGCCGAGAAGCGATAACCAGAATTGGTTTGGGCCTCGAGTGGCACCCTGGCCTATGCCGGACACATCTTAGGGAGAGAGAGCGAGAGGGAGACAAACCCACGCCTACACAAGACATTTTGTCACCCAAGCCAACCCTTGAAAAGGCTGCTTTGCAGAGCCAAAACAAGAAGAATGGTGCGTTTTGCAGCCGCCGCCCACTGCAATGAATCTGAATAACTCCTCCTTTAGGGCGCAAGCAACTCCCCTCCCCCTTGCAGTCTTTCCAATTCACGATACAAAAAGACGGACAGGACAGGTTGCCTGACTTTCCGTCACTGCCACCCTTTGCCATCCTTACCCGTAGAAAGCCCTTTCATCATCCCCAAACCCTAATCTTTTCCCTTTCCTTCCCAGCCCCCAAACCCTGCCCTCTGTACCTTTCTCACCACCCGCTTCCCTTCTCCTGTCATCCCCCTACCACCCGGGAAAAAAAGAGATTGCCCCCTCCTTCCACTAGCCCACCCTCCCACCCAAAGAACAACTTCTTCTGCGCAGCTTGTTTTCTAGGCAGCAGCGCTATTGTGATGTCATCGGGGGGCATTGTGACAAGCCGCCAGTGTTCCGTCTCTTCATGTTGTGCACAGTTCAAACGGAAAATACATCAACAGGCAGACTACAGAAAAGCTTACTATCAAAGGTTAGAGGGGGGCTTTCTCAGAGGGCTTTTTACAGTTTTTCTATTCCCAATTAGCCGTTTAAGTGTACTTATTGAAAGTAGTAATTCTTTCATAGGCCGCCCTTTCTTAGTATTTGACGTTCCTTATATTGCGGTATGAGGCTTCGCAGTAGGTTGCAAACATTCATCACCCATGACTGTCCCCAATTGAGCTCAGAAGCTCAATGTCTATCATGACCTCTCTTTTAGAATGTCCAAGAGCAAGCAAACTATTCCTCCAGGAGAGGGCGCCAACAGACTACTAAAGAGATCATCATTACTCAAAGAAAACCCCAAAAACCAATGCATGATAGGAATAAACAGGTAACTTTCTTTGGAGTGGAAGCGGAGAGATCGCACCAGATGCCAATTCTAGATGTTATCACACCTGTGGTCACTGCAGCAGCAGGTGAATCCACTTTGTCCAAAAGGGATCTATTCCATTCAATTGCAAATGATCTAGATAAGACAGAGAACTGCAGCACGGGGACATAGCCGAGTTGGTCAGGTTGAGTGGTGATGAGTTTGCTATTTGGATGAATAAAGAAAGTCAAAAGTGTGAAAGATAAAAAACAAAAGGAGGAAGTGTGAAAAGTGAATGGGCCAAATTGAGGTGCATATGAAGACGTATGCTTTCTTCCAATTCATTAAATCGGGCTAATATGAATCAGGTGAATTGAGTTCTGCTTTTGGAAACTGGGTTAAGAAGGGGTGCACCGTTCCTGGAGGTACTGCAATACCAGGTCAATGCGTGGAGTGGACAGAGCAAGCTCTTTTTCCATCTCCCTGTTCTAAAAATCCATTTAATATATGGTCCCCAGATAGGGGACGTATCAGATATTAAACTGATAAGAACAGATACTACACTTGATCTTAGCCAAAAGGCCGAGAAGCGATAACCAGAATTGGTTTGGGCCTCGAGTGGCACCCTGGCCTATGCCGGACACATCTTAGGGAGAGAGAGCGAGAGGGAGACAAACCCACGCCTACACAAGACATTTTGTCACCCAAGCCAACCCTTGAAAAGGCTGCTTTGCAGAGCCAAAACAAGAAGAATGGTGCGTTTTGCAGCCGCCGCCCACTGCAATGAATCTGAATAACTCCTCCTTTAGGGCGCAAGCAACTCCCCTCCCCCTTGCAGTCTTTCCAATTCACGATACAAAAAGACGGACAGGACAGGTTGCCTGACTTTCCGTCACTGCCACCCTTTGCCATCCTTACCCGTAGAAAGCCCTTTCATCATCCCCAAACCCTAATCTTTTCCCTTTCCTTCCCAGCCCCCAAACCCTGCCCTCTGTACCTTTCTCACCACCCGCTTCCCTTCTCCTGTCATCCCCCTACCACCCGGGAAAAAAAGAGATTGCCCCCTCCTTCCACTAGCCCACCCTCCCACCCAAAGAACAACTTCTTCTGCGCAGCTTGTTTTCTAGGCAGCAGCGCTATTGTGATGTCATCGGGGGGCATTGTGACAAGCCGCCAGTGTTCCGTCTCTTCATGTTGTGCACAGTTCAAACGGAAAATACATCAACAGGCAGACTACAGAAAAGCTTACTATCAAAGGTTAGAGGGGGGCTTTCTCAGAGGGCTTTTTACAGTTTTTCTATTCCCAATTAGCCGTTTAAGTGTACTTATTGAAAGTAGTAATTCTTTCATAGGCCGCCCTTTCTTAGTATTTGACGTTCCTTATATTGCGGTATGAGGCTTCGCAGTAGGTTGCAAACATTCATCACCCATGACTGTCCCCAATTGAGCTCAGAAGCTCAATGTCTATCATGACCTCTCTTTTAGAATGTCCAAGAGCAAGCAAACTATTCCTCCAGGAGAGGGCGCCAACAGACTACTAAAGAGATCATCATTACTCAAAGAAAACCCCAAAAACCAATGCATGATAGGAATAAACAGGTAACTTTCTTTGGAGTGGAAGCGGAGAGATCGCACCAGATGCCAATTCTAGATGTTATCACACCTGTGGTCACTGCAGCAGCAGGTGAATCCACTTTGTCCAAAAGGGATCTATTCCATTCAATTGCAAATGATCTAGATAAGACAGAGAACTGCAGCACGGGGACATAGCCGAGTTGGTCAGGTTGAGTGGTGATGAGTTTGCTATTTGGATGAATAAAGAAAGTCAAAAGTGTGAAAGATAAAAAACAAAAGGAGGAAGTGTGAAAAGTGAATGGGCCAAATTGAGGTGCATATGAAGACGTATGCTTTCTTCCAATTCATTAAATCGGGCTAATATGAATCAGGTGAATTGAGTTCTGCTTTTGGAAACTGGGTTAAGAAGGGGTGCACCGTTCCTGGAGGTACTGCAATACCAGGTCAATGCGTGGAGTGGACAGAGCAAGCTCTTTTTCCATCTCCCTGTTCTAAAAATCCATTTAATATATGGTCCCCAGATAGGGGACGTATCAGATATTAAACTGATAAGAACAGATTTTGATTTAATGAAGCTTTCCAAAGCACCACAAAAAATGCATGACCGAAGTCACACCAAAAACAGTGCAAAGGCTAGGATTCGTGTGGACCCCACCGTGAGGAGAGGGTCCCCAAAAATCAACCCCGTCCCTCCGAGCCAGAAGGCCACAGCAAGGGTCAGGGATCTTCGGTGCTCCCCCAAGCCGAAGCCTGGTTGAGCCTTGTCGTTGCTCCCAGCGTCCACCCAGGCATCTTACCCAAGTGGAGTAGAGAGCTACTAGTTGTTGGTTTCGCAGCCAAAACTGCCCGGACCGTCAACCGGTGTTGGTTTCTCAGCCCAAGGCTAACCGGACCTCCAACCGGGTGTTGGTTTCTCAGCCGAAGCTGACCCAGACCTCCAACCGGGTGTTGGTTTCTCAGCCGAAGCTGACCCAGACCTCCAACCGGGTGTTAGTTTCTCAGCCCAAAGCTGACCAGACCTCCGACCGGGATTATAAAAATTTCCCTTCCTAGCCAGAAGGCCGGGATAGGATAATATGCTCAAAAAGTATGAAAAGGCAAGGTACGGTGTGCTACAGAGCCCAAGGCTTGCCGGGGTCCCAAGCCAGCAAGCTCAGACTCACTCCAGGGTCGTCAGTCCTGGGGCACGTTGTACCATAGCCCCCCACCCTTACTCAGTCTAATAGCCTCGATCCTGGTAGGGCCATGTTTTCCTCTAGATGAATATACTATCCACCCAGAGTACTAGCAAGTGCAACCTTCCAGTGTGCATTGTATCATTGTACTAAGGTGGCCTGGAGCTTAAACCACCTCTTCGAACAACACTACACTTAATCTTAGCCAAAAGGCCGAGAAGCGATAACCAGAATTGGTTTGGGCCTCGAGTGGCACCCTGGCCTATGCCGGACACATCTTAGGGAGAGAGAGCGAGAGGGAGACAAACCCACGCCTACACAAGACATTTTGTCACCCAAGCCAACCCTTGAAAAGGCTGCTTTGCAGAGCCAAAACAAGAAGAATGGTGCGTTTTGCAGCCGCCGCCCACTGCAATGAATCTGAATAACTCCTCCTTTAGGGCGCAAGCAACTCCCCTCCCCCTTGCAGTCTTTCCAATTCACGATACAAAAAGACGGACAGGACAGGTTGCCTGACTTTCCGTCACTGCCACCCTTTGCCATCCTTACCCGTAGAAAGCCCTTTCATCATCCCCAAACCCTAATCTTTTCCCTTTCCTTCCCAGCCCCCAAACCCTGCCCTCTGTACCTTTCTCACCACCCGCTTCCCTTCTCCTGTCATCCCCCTACCACCCGGGAAAAAAAGAGATTGCCCCCTCCTTCCACTAGCCCACCCTCCCACCCAAAGAACAACTTCTTCTGCGCAGCTTGTTTTCTAGGCAGCAGCGCTATTGTGATGTCATCGGGGGGCATTGTGACAAGCCGCCAGTGTTCCGTCTCTTCATGTTGTGCACAGTTCAAACGGAAAATACATCAACAGGCAGACTACAGAAAAGCTTACTATCAAAGGTTAGAGGGGGGCTTTCTCAGAGGGCTTTTTACAGTTTTTCTATTCCCAATTAGCCGTTTAAGTGTACTTATTGAAAGTAGTAATTCTTTCATAGGCCGCCCTTTCTTAGTATTTGACGTTCCTTATATTGCGGTATGAGGCTTCGCAGTAGGTTGCAAACATTCATCACCCATGACTGTCCCCAATTGAGCTCAGAAGCTCAATGTCTATCATGACCTCTCTTTTAGAATGTCCAAGAGCAAGCAAACTATTCCTCCAGGAGAGGGCGCCAACAGACTACTAAAGAGATCATCATTACTCAAAGAAAACCCCAAAAACCAATGCATGATAGGAATAAACAGGTAACTTTCTTTGGAGTGGAAGCGGAGAGATCGCACCAGATGCCAATTCTAGATGTTATCACACCTGTGGTCACTGCAGCAGCAGGTGAATCCACTTTGTCCAAAAGGGATCTATTCCATTCAATTGCAAATGATCTAGATAAGACAGAGAACTGCAGCACGGGGACATAGCCGAGTTGGTCAGGTTGAGTGGTGATGAGTTTGCTATTTGGATGAATAAAGAAAGTCAAAAGTGTGAAAGATAAAAAACAAAAGGAGGAAGTGTGAAAAGTGAATGGGCCAAATTGAGGTGCATATGAAGACGTATGCTTTCTTCCAATTCATTAAATCGGGCTAATATGAATCAGGTGAATTGAGTTCTGCTTTTGGAAACTGGGTTAAGAAGGGGTGCACCGTTCCTGGAGGTACTGCAATACCAGGTCAATGCGTGGAGTGGACAGAGCAAGCTCTTTTTCCATCTCCCTGTTCTAAAAATCCATTTAATATATGGTCCCCAGATAGGGGACGTATCAGATATTAAACTGATAAGAACAGATACTACACTTGATCTTAGCCAAAAGGCCGAGAAGCGATAACCAGAATTGGTTTGGGCCTCGAGTGGCACCCTGGCCTATGCCGGACACATCTTAGGGAGAGAGAGCGAGAGGGAGACAAACCCACGCCTACACAAGACATTTTGTCACCCAAGCCAACCCTTGAAAAGGCTGCTTTGCAGAGCCAAAACAAGAAGAATGGTGCGTTTTGCAGCCGCCGCCCACTGCAATGAATCTGAATAACTCCTCCTTTAGGGCGCAAGCAACTCCCCTCCCCCTTGCAGTCTTTCCAATTCACGATACAAAAAGACGGACAGGACAGGTTGCCTGACTTTCCGTCACTGCCACCCTTTGCCATCCTTACCCGTAGAAAGCCCTTTCATCATCCCCAAACCCTAATCTTTTCCCTTTCCTTCCCAGCCCCCAAACCCTGCCCTCTGTACCTTTCTCACCACCCGCTTCCCTTCTCCTGTCATCCCCCTACCACCCGGGAAAAAAAGAGATTGCCCCCTCCTTCCACTAGCCCACCCTCCCACCCAAAGAACAACTTCTTCTGCGCAGCTTGTTTTCTAGGCAGCAGCGCTATTGTGATGTCATCGGGGGGCATTGTGACAAGCCGCCAGTGTTCCGTCTCTTCATGTTGTGCACAGTTCAAACGGAAAATACATCAACAGGCAGACTACAGAAAAGCTTACTATCAAAGGTTAGAGGGGGGCTTTCTCAGAGGGCTTTTTACAGTTTTTCTATTCCCAATTAGCCGTTTAAGTGTACTTATTGAAAGTAGTAATTCTTTCATAGGCCGCCCTTTCTTAGTATTTGACGTTCCTTATATTGCGGTATGAGGCTTCGCAGTAGGTTGCAAACATTCATCACCCATGACTGTCCCCAATTGAGCTCAGAAGCTCAATGTCTATCATGACCTCTCTTTTAGAATGTCCAAGAGCAAGCAAACTATTCCTCCAGGAGAGGGCGCCAACAGACTACTAAAGAGATCATCATTACTCAAAGAAAACCCCAAAAACCAATGCATGATAGGAATAAACAGGTAACTTTCTTTGGAGTGGAAGCGGAGAGATCGCACCAGATGCCAATTCTAGATGTTATCACACCTGTGGTCACTGCAGCAGCAGGTGAATCCACTTTGTCCAAAAGGGATCTATTCCATTCAATTGCAAATGATCTAGATAAGACAGAGAACTGCAGCACGGGGACATAGCCGAGTTGGTCAGGTTGAGTGGTGATGAGTTTGCTATTTGGATGAATAAAGAAAGTCAAAAGTGTGAAAGATAAAAAACAAAAGGAGGAAGTGTGAAAAGTGAATGGGCCAAATTGAGGTGCATATGAAGACGTATGCTTTCTTCCAATTCATTAAATCGGGCTAATATGAATCAGGTGAATTGAGTTCTGCTTTTGGAAACTGGGTTAAGAAGGGGTGCACCGTTCCTGGAGGTACTGCAATACCAGGTCAATGCGTGGAGTGGACAGAGCAAGCTCTTTTTCCATCTCCCTGTTCTAAAAATCCATTTAATATATGGTCCCCAGATAGGGGACGTATCAGATATTAAACTGATAAGAACAGATACTACACTTGATCTTAGCCAAAAGGCCGAGAAGCGATAACCAGAATTGGTTTGGGCCTCGAGTGGCACCCTGGCCTATGCCGGACACATCTTAGGGAGAGAGAGCGAGAGGGAGACAAACCCACGCCTACACAAGACATTTTGTCACCCAAGCCAACCCTTGAAAAGGCTGCTTTGCAGAGCCAAAACAAGAAGAATGGTGCGTTTTGCAGCCGCCGCCCACTGCAATGAATCTGAATAACTCCTCCTTTAGGGCGCAAGCAACTCCCCTCCCCCTTGCAGTCTTTCCAATTCACGATACAAAAAGACGGACAGGACAGGTTGCCTGACTTTCCGTCACTGCCACCCTTTGCCATCCTTACCCGTAGAAAGCCCTTTCATCATCCCCAAACCCTAATCTTTTCCCTTTCCTTCCCAGCCCCCAAACCCTGCCCTCTGTACCTTTCTCACCACCCGCTTCCCTTCTCCTGTCATCCCCCTACCACCCGGGAAAAAAAGAGATTGCCCCCTCCTTCCACTAGCCCACCCTCCCACCCAAAGAACAACTTCTTCTGCGCAGCTTGTTTTCTAGGCAGCAGCGCTATTGTGATGTCATCGGGGGGCATTGTGACAAGCCGCCAGTGTTCCGTCTCTTCATGTTGTGCACAGTTCAAACGGAAAATACATCAACAGGCAGACTACAGAAAAGCTTACTATCAAAGGTTAGAGGGGGGCTTTCTCAGAGGGCTTTTTACAGTTTTTCTATTCCCAATTAGCCGTTTAAGTGTACTTATTGAAAGTAGTAATTCTTTCATAGGCCGCCCTTTCTTAGTATTTGACGTTCCTTATATTGCGGTATGAGGCTTCGCAGTAGGTTGCAAACATTCATCACCCATGACTGTCCCCAATTGAGCTCAGAAGCTCAATGTCTATCATGACCTCTCTTTTAGAATGTCCAAGAGCAAGCAAACTATTCCTCCAGGAGAGGGCGCCAACAGACTACTAAAGAGATCATCATTACTCAAAGAAAACCCCAAAAACCAATGCATGATAGGAATAAACAGGTAACTTTCTTTGGAGTGGAAGCGGAGAGATCGCACCAGATGCCAATTCTAGATGTTATCACACCTGTGGTCACTGCAGCAGCAGGTGAATCCACTTTGTCCAAAAGGGATCTATTCCATTCAATTGCAAATGATCTAGATAAGACAGAGAACTGCAGCACGGGGACATAGCCGAGTTGGTCAGGTTGAGTGGTGATGAGTTTGCTATTTGGATGAATAAAGAAAGTCAAAAGTGTGAAAGATAAAAAACAAAAGGAGGAAGTGTGAAAAGTGAATGGGCCAAATTGAGGTGCATATGAAGACGTATGCTTTCTTCCAATTCATTAAATCGGGCTAATATGAATCAGGTGAATTGAGTTCTGCTTTTGGAAACTGGGTTAAGAAGGGGTGCACCGTTCCTGGAGGTACTGCAATACCAGGTCAATGCGTGGAGTGGACAGAGCAAGCTCTTTTTCCATCTCCCTGTTCTAAAAATCCATTTAATATATGGTCCCCAGATAGGGGACGTATCAGATATTAAACTGATAAGAACAGATACTACACTTGATCTTAGCCAAAAGGCCGAGAAGCGATAACCAGAATTGGTTTGGGCCTCGAGTGGCACCCTGGCCTATGCCGGACACATCTTAGGGAGAGAGAGCGAGAGGGAGACAAACCCACGCCTACACAAGACATTTTGTCACCCAAGCCAACCCTTGAAAAGGCTGCTTTGCAGAGCCAAAACAAGAAGAATGGTGCGTTTTGCAGCCGCCGCCCACTGCAATGAATCTGAATAACTCCTCCTTTAGGGCGCAAGCAACTCCCCTCCCCCTTGCAGTCTTTCCAATTCACGATACAAAAAGACGGACAGGACAGGTTGCCTGACTTTCCGTCACTGCCACCCTTTGCCATCCTTACCCGTAGAAAGCCCTTTCATCATCCCCAAACCCTAATCTTTTCCCTTTCCTTCCCAGCCCCCAAACCCTGCCCTCTGTACCTTTCTCACCACCCGCTTCCCTTCTCCTGTCATCCCCCTACCACCCGGGAAAAAAAGAGATTGCCCCCTCCTTCCACTAGCCCACCCTCCCACCCAAAGAACAACTTCTTCTGCGCAGCTTGTTTTCTAGGCAGCAGCGCTATTGTGATGTCATCGGGGGGCATTGTGACAAGCCGCCAGTGTTCCGTCTCTTCATGTTGTGCACAGTTCAAACGGAAAATACATCAACAGGCAGACTACAGAAAAGCTTACTATCAAAGGTTAGAGGGGGGCTTTCTCAGAGGGCTTTTTACAGTTTTTCTATTCCCAATTAGCCGTTTAAGTGTACTTATTGAAAGTAGTAATTCTTTCATAGGCCGCCCTTTCTTAGTATTTGACGTTCCTTATATTGCGGTATGAGGCTTCGCAGTAGGTTGCAAACATTCATCACCCATGACTGTCCCCAATTGAGCTCAGAAGCTCAATGTCTATCATGACCTCTCTTTTAGAATGTCCAAGAGCAAGCAAACTATTCCTCCAGGAGAGGGCGCCAACAGACTACTAAAGAGATCATCATTACTCAAAGAAAACCCCAAAAACCAATGCATGATAGGAATAAACAGGTAACTTTCTTTGGAGTGGAAGCGGAGAGATCGCACCAGATGCCAATTCTAGATGTTATCACACCTGTGGTCACTGCAGCAGCAGGTGAATCCACTTTGTCCAAAAGGGATCTATTCCATTCAATTGCAAATGATCTAGATAAGACAGAGAACTGCAGCACGGGGACATAGCCGAGTTGGTCAGGTTGAGTGGTGATGAGTTTGCTATTTGGATGAATAAAGAAAGTCAAAAGTGTGAAAGATAAAAAACAAAAGGAGGAAGTGTTAAAAGTGAATGGGCCAAATTGAGGTGCATATGAAGACGTATGCTTTCTTCCAATTCATTAAATCGGGCTAATATGAATCAGGTGAATTGAGTTCTGCTTTTGGAAACTGGGTTAAGAAGGGGTGCACCGTTCCTGGAGGTACTGCAATACCAGGTCAATGCGTGGAGTGGACAGAGCAAGCTCTTTTTCCATCTCCCTGTTCTAAAAATCCATTTAATATATGGTCCCCAGATAGGGGACGTATCAGATATTAAACTGATAAGAACAGATACTACACTTGATCTTAGCCAAAAGGCCGAGAAGCGATAACCAGAATTGGTTTGGGCCTCGAGTGGCACCCTGGCCTATGCCGGACACATCTTAGGGAGAGAGAGCGAGAGGGAGACAAACCCACGCCTACACAAGACATTTTGTCACCCAAGCCAACCCTTGAAAAGGCTGCTTTGCAGAGCCAAAACAAGAAGAATGGTGCGTTTTGCAGCCGCCGCCCACTGCAATGAATCTGAATAACTCCTCCTTTAGGGCGCAAGCAACTCCCCTCCCCCTTGCAGTCTTTCCAATTCACGATACAAAAAGACGGACAGGACAGGTTGCCTGACTTTCCGTCACTGCCACCCTTTGCCATCCTTACCCGTAGAAAGCCCTTTCATCATCCCCAAACCCTAATCTTTTCCCTTTCCTTCCCAGCCCCCAAACCCTGCCCTCTGTACCTTTCTCACCACCCGCTTCCCTTCTCCTGTCATCCCCCTACCACCCGGGAAAAAAAGAGATTGCCCCCTCCTTCCACTAGCCCACCCTCCCACCCAAAGAACAACTTCTTCTGCGCAGCTTGTTTTCTAGGCAGCAGCGCTATTGTGATGTCATCGGGGGGCATTGTGACAAGCCGCCAGTGTTCCGTCTCTTCATGTTGTGCACAGTTCAAACGGAAAATACATCAACAGGCAGACTACAGAAAAGCTTACTATCAAAGGTTAGAGGGGGGCTTTCTCAGAGGGCTTTTTACAGTTTTTCTATTCCCAATTAGCCGTTTAAGTGTACTTATTGAAAGTAGTAATTCTTTCATAGGCCGCCCTTTCTTAGTATTTGACGTTCCTTATATTGCGGTATGAGGCTTCGCAGTAGGTTGCAAACATTCATCACCCATGACTGTCCCCAATTGAGCTCAGAAGCTCAATGTCTATCATGACCTCTCTTTTAGAATGTCCAAGAGCAAGCAAACTATTCCTCCAGGAGAGGGCGCCAACAGACTACTAAAGAGATCATCATTACTCAAAGAAAACCCCAAAAACCAATGCATGATAGGAATAAACAGGTAACTTTCTTTGGAGTGGAAGCGGAGAGATCGCACCAGATGCCAATTCTAGATGTTATCACACCTGTGGTCACTGCAGCAGCAGGTGAATCCACTTTGTCCAAAAGGGATCTATTCCATTCAATTGCAAATGATCTAGATAAGACAGAGAACTGCAGCACGGGGACATAGCCGAGTTGGT
Organism: Anomaloglossus baeobatrachus; assembly: GCF_048569485.1. Lineage (NCBI taxonomy): Eukaryota > Metazoa > Chordata > Amphibia > Anura > Aromobatidae > Anomaloglossus > Anomaloglossus baeobatrachus. The sequence goes on from NW_027442386.1 coordinate 45,497, forward strand.
CAGGTTGAGTGGTGATGAGTTTGCTATTTGGATGAATAAAGAAAGTCAAAAGTGTGAAAGATAAAAAACAAAAGGAGGAAGTGTGAAAAGTGAATGGGCCAAATTGAGGTGCATATGAAGACGTATGCTTTCTTCCAATTCATTAAATCGGGCTAATATGAATCAGGTGAATTGAGTTCTGCTTTTGGAAACTGGGTTAAGAAGGGGTGCACCGTTCCTGGAGGTACTGCAATACCAGGTCAATGCGTGGAGTGGACAGAGCAAGCTCTTTTTCCATCTCCCTGTTCTAAAAATCCATTTAATATATGGTCCCCAGATAGGGGACGTATCAGATATTAAACTGATAAGAACAGATACTACACTTGATCTTAGCCAAAAGGCCGAGAAGCGATAACCAGAATTGGTTTGGGCCTCGAGTGGCACCCTGGCCTATGCCGGACACATCTTAGGGAGAGAGAGCGAGAGGGAGACAAACCCACGCCTACACAAGACATTTTGTCACCCAAGCCAACCCTTGAAAAGGCTGCTTTGCAGAGCCAAAACAAGAAGAATGGTGCGTTTTGCAGCCGCCGCCCACTGCAATGAATCTGAATAACTCCTCCTTTAGGGCGCAAGCAACTCCCCTCCCCCTTGCAGTCTTTCCAATTCACGATACAAAAAGACGGACAGGACAGGTTGCCTGACTTTCCGTCACTGCCACCCTTTGCCATCCTTACCCGTAGAAAGCCCTTTCATCATCCCCAAACCCTAATCTTTTCCCTTTCCTTCCCAGCCCCCAAACCCTGCCCTCTGTACCTTTCTCACCACCCGCTTCCCTTCTCCTGTCATCCCCCTACCACCCGGGAAAAAAAGAGATTGCCCCCTCCTTCCACTAGCCCACCCTCCCACCCAAAGAACAACTTCTTCTGCGCAGCTTGTTTTCTAGGCAGCAGCGCTATTGTGATGTCATCGGGGGGCATTGTGACAAGCCGCCAGTGTTCCGTCTCTTCATGTTGTGCACAGTTCAAACGGAAAATACATCAACAGGCAGACTACAGAAAAGCTTACTATCAAAGGTTAGAGGGGGGCTTTCTCAGAGGGCTTTTTACAGTTTTTCTATTCCCAATTAGCCGTTTAAGTGTACTTATTGAAAGTAGTAATTCTTTCATAGGCCGCCCTTTCTTAGTATTTGACGTTCCTTATATTGCGGTATGAGGCTTCGCAGTAGGTTGCAAACATTCATCACCCATGACTGTCCCCAATTGAGCTCAGAAGCTCAATGTCTATCATGACCTCTCTTTTAGAATGTCCAAGAGCAAGCAAACTATTCCTCCAGGAGAGGGCGCCAACAGACTACTAAAGAGATCATCATTACTCAAAGAAAACCCCAAAAACCAATGCATGATAGGAATAAACAGGTAACTTTCTTTGGAGTGGAAGCGGAGAGATCGCACCAGATGCCAATTCTAGATGTTATCACACCTGTGGTCACTGCAGCAGCAGGTGAATCCACTTTGTCCAAAAGGGATCTATTCCATTCAATTGCAAATGATCTAGATAAGACAGAGAACTGCAGCACGGGGACATAGCCGAGTTGGTCAGGTTGAGTGGTGATGAGTTTGCTATTTGGATGAATAAAGAAAGTCAAAAGTGTGAAAGATAAAAAACAAAAGGAGGAAGTGTGAAAAGTGAATGGGCCAAATTGAGGTGCATATGAAGACGTATGCTTTCTTCCAATTCATTAAATCGGGCTAATATGAATCAGGTGAATTGAGTTCTGCTTTTGGAAACTGGGTTAAGAAGGGGTGCACCGTTCCTGGAGGTACTGCAATACCAGGTCAATGCGTGGAGTGGACAGAGCAAGCTCTTTTTCCATCTCCCTGTTCTAAAAATCCATTTAATATATGGTCCCCAGATAGGGGACGTATCAGATATTAAACTGATAAGAACAGATACTACACTTGATCTTAGCCAAAAGGCCGAGAAGCGATAACCAGAATTGGTTTGGGCCTCGAGTGGCACCCTGGCCTATGCCGGACACATCTTAGGGAGAGAGAGCGAGAGGGAGACAAACCCACGCCTACACAAGACATTTTGTCACCCAAGCCAACCCTTGAAAAGGCTGCTTTGCAGAGCCAAAACAAGAAGAATGGTGCGTTTTGCAGCCGCCGCCCACTGCAATGAATCTGAATAACTCCTCCTTTAGGGCGCAAGCAACTCCCCTCCCCCTTGCAGTCTTTCCAATTCACGATACAAAAAGACGGACAGGACAGGTTGACTGACTTTCCGTCACTGCCACCCTTTGCCATCCTTACCCGTAGAAAGCCCTTTCATCATCCCCAAACCCTAATCTTTTCCCTTTCCTTCCCAGCCCCCAAACCCTGCCCTCTGTACCTTTCTCACCACCCGCTTCCCTTCTCCTGTCATCCCCCTACCACCCGGGAAAAAAAGAGATTGCCCCCTCCTTCCACTAGCCCACCCTCCCACCCAAAGAACAACTTCTTCTGCGCAGCTTGTTTTCTAGGCAGCAGCGCTATTGTGATGTCATCGGGGGGCATTGTGACAAGCCGCCAGTGTTCCGTCTCTTCATGTTGTGCACAGTTCAAACGGAAAATACATCAACAGGCAGACTACAGAAAAGCTTACTATCAAAGGTTAGAGGGGGGCTTTCTCAGAGGGCTTTTTACAGTTTTTCTATTCCCAATTAGCCGTTTAAGTGTACTTATTGAAAGTAGTAATTCTTTCATAGGCCGCCCTTTCTTAGTATTTGACGTTCCTTATATTGCGGTATGAGGCTTCGCAGTAGGTTGCAAACATTCATCACCCATGACTGTCCCCAATTGAGCTCAGAAGCTCAATGTCTATCATGACCTCTCTTTTAGAATGTCCAAGAGCAAGCAAACTATTCCTCCAGGAGAGGGCGCCAACAGACTACTAAAGAGATCATCATTACTCAAAGAAAACCCCAAAAACCAATGCATGATAGGAATAAACAGGTAACTTTCTTTGGAGTGGAAGCGGAGAGATCGCACCAGATGCCAATTCTAGATGTTATCACACCTGTGGTCACTGCAGCAGCAGGTGAATCCACTTTGTCCAAAAGGGATCTATTCCATTCAATTGCAAATGATCTAGATAAGACAGAGAACTGCAGCACGGGGACATAGCCGAGTTGGTCAGGTTGAGTGGTGATGAGTTTGCTATTTGGATGAATAAAGAAAGTCAAAAGTGTGAAAGATAAAAAACAAAAGGAGGAAGTGTGAAAAGTGAATGGGCCAAATTGAGGTGCATATGAAGACGTATGCTTTCTTCCAATTCATTAAATCGGGCTAATATGAATCAGGTGAATTGAGTTCTGCTTTTGGAAACTGGGTTAAGAAGGGGTGCACCGTTCCTGGAGGTACTGCAATACCAGGTCAATGCGTGGAGTGGACAGAGCAAGCTCTTTTTCCATCTCCCTGTTCTAAAAATCCATTTAATATATGGTCCCCAGATAGGGGACGTATCAGATATTAAACTGATAAGAACAGATTTTTTGATTTAATGAAGCTTTCCAAAGCACCGCAAAAAATGCATGACCGAAGTCACACCAAAAACAGTGCAAAGGCTAGGATTCGTGTGGACCCCTCCGTGAGGAGAGGGTCCCCAAAAATCAACCCCGTCCCTCCGAGCCAGAAGGCCACAGCAAGGGTCAGGGATCTTCGGTGCTCCCCCAAGCCGAAGCCTGGTTGAGCCTTGTCGTTGCTCCCAGCGTCCACCCAGGCATTTTACCCAAGTGGAGTAGAGAGCTACTAGTTGTTGGTTTCGCAGCCAAAACTGCCCGGACCGTCAACCGGTGTTGGTTTCTCAGCCCAAGGCTAACCGGACCTCCAACCGGGTGTTGGTTTCTCAGCCGAAGCTGACCCGGACCTCCAACCGGGTGTTGGTTTCTCAGCCGAAGCTGACCCAGACCTCCAACCGGGTGTTGGTTTCTCAGCCGAAGCTGACCCGGACCTCCAACCGGGTGTTGGTTTCTCAGCCCAAAGCTGAACGGACCTCCGACCATGATTATAAAAATTTCCCTTCCTAGCCAGAAGGCCGGGATAGAGCAATAAGCTCAGAAAGTATGAAAGGGCAAGGTACGGTGTGCTACAGAGCCCAAGGCTCGCCGGGGTCCCAAGCCAGCAAGCTCAGACTCACTCCAGGGTCGTCAGTCCTTGGGCACATTGCACCATAGCCCCACACTTACTCAGTCTAATAGCCTCGATCCTGGTAGGGCCATGTTTTCCTCTAGATGAATATACTATACATCAAGAGTACTAGCAAGCGCAACCTTCCAGTGTGCATTGCATCTGCCGAGCCTCACAGATACTACACTTGATCTTAGCCAAAAGGCCGAGAAGCGATAACCAGAATTGGTTTGGGCCTCGAGTGGCACCCTGGCCTATGCCGGACACATCTTAGGGAGAGAGAGCGAGAGGGAGACAAACCCACGCCTACACAAGACATTTTGTCACCCAAGCCAACCCTTGAAAAGGCTGCTTTGCAGAGCCAAAACAAGAAGAATGGTGCGTTTTGCAGCCGCCGCCCACTGCAATGAATCTGAATAACTCCTCCTTTAGGGCGCAAGCAACTCCCCTCCCCCTTGCAGTCTTTCCAATTCACGATACAAAAAGACGGACAGGACAGGTTGCCTGACTTTCCGTCACTGCCACCCTTTGCCATCCTTACCCGTAGAAAGCCCTTTCATCATCCCCAAACCCTAATCTTTTCCCTTTCCTTCCCAGCCCCCAAACCCTGCCCTCTGTACCTTTCTCACCACCCGCTTCCCTTCTCCTGTCATCCCCCTACCACCCGGGAAAAAAAGAGATTGCCCCCTCCTTCCACTAGCCCACCCTCCCACCCAAAGAACAACTTCTTCTGCGCAGCTTGTTTTCTAGGCAGCAGCGCTATTGTGATGTCATCGGGGGGCATTGTGACAAGCCGCCAGTGTTCCGTCTCTTCATGTTGTGCACAGTTCAAACGGAAAATACATCAACAGGCAGACTACAGAAAAGCTTACTATCAAAGGTTAGAGGGGGGCTTTCTCAGAGGGCTTTTTACAGTTTTTCTATTCCCAATTAGCCGTTTAAGTGTACTTATTGAAAGTAGTAATTCTTTCATAGGCCGCCCTTTCTTAGTATTTGACGTTCCTTATATTGCGGTATGAGGCTTCGCAGTAGGTTGCAAACATTCATCACCCATGACTGTCCCCAATTGAGCTCAGAAGCTCAATGTCTATCATGACCTCTCTTTTAGAATGTCCAAGAGCAAGCAAACTATTCCTCCAGGAGAGGGCGCCAACAGACTACTAAAGAGATCATCATTACTCAAAGAAAACCCCAAAAACCAATGCATGATAGGAATAAACAGGTAACTTTCTTTGGAGTGGAAGCGGAGAGATCGCACCAGATGCCAATTCTAGATGTTATCACACCTGTGGTCACTGCAGCAGCAGGTGAATCCACTTTGTCCAAAAGGGATCTATTCCATTCAATTGCAAATGATCTAGATAAGACAGAGAACTGCAGCACGGGGACATAGCCGAGTTGGTCAGGTTGAGTGGTGATGAGTTTGCTATTTGGATGAATAAAGAAAGTCAAAAGTGTGAAAGATAAAAAACAAAAGGAGGAAGTGTGAAAAGTGAATGGGCCAAATTGAGGTGCATATGAAGACGTATGCTTTCTTCCAATTCATTAAATCGGGCTAATATGAATCAGGTGAATTGAGTTCTGCTTTTGGAAACTGGGTTAAGAAGGGGTGCACCGTTCCTGGAGGTACTGCAATACCAGGTCAATGCGTGGAGTGGACAGAGCAAGCTCTTTTTCCATCTCCCTGTTCTAAAAATCCATTTAATATATGGTCCCCAGATAGGGGACGTATCAGATATTAAACTGATAAGAACAGATACTACACTTGATCTTAGCCAAAAGGCCGAGAAGCGATAACCAGAATTGGTTTGGGCCTCGAGTGGCACCCTGGCCTATGCCGGACACATCTTAGGGAGAGAGAGCGAGAGGGAGACAAACCCACGCCTACACAAGACATTTTGTCACCCAAGCCAACCCTTGAAAAGGCTGCTTTGCAGAGCCAAAACAAGAAGAATGGTGCGTTTTGCAGCCGCCGCCCACTGCAATGAATCTGAATAACTCCTCCTTTAGGGCGCAAGCAACTCCCCTCCCCCTTGCAGTCTTTCCAATTCACGATACAAAAAGACGGACAGGACAGGTTGCCTGACTTTCCGTCACTGCCACCCTTTGCCATCCTTACCCGTAGAAAGCCCTTTCATCATCCCCAAACCCTAATCTTTTCCCTTTCCTTCCCAGCCCCCAAACCCTGCCCTCTGTACCTTTCTCACCACCCGCTTCCCTTCTCCTGTCATCCCCCTACCACCCGGGAAAAAAAGAGATTGCCCCCTCCTTCCACTAGCCCACCCTCCCACCCAAAGAACAACTTCTTCTGCGCAGCTTGTTTTCTAGGCAGCAGCGCTATTGTGATGTCATCGGGGGGCATTGTGACAAGCCGCCAGTGTTCCGTCTCTTCATGTTGTGCACAGTTCAAACGGAAAATACATCAACAGGCAGACTACAGAAAAGCTTACTATCAAAGGTTAGAGGGGGGCTTTCTCAGAGGGCTTTTTACAGTTTTTCTATTCCCAATTAGCCGTTTAAGTGTACTTATTGAAAGTAGTAATTCTTTCATAGGCCGCCCTTTCTTAGTATTTGACGTTCCTTATATTGCGGTATGAGGCTTCGCAGTAGGTTGCAAACATTCATCACCCATGACTGTCCCCAATTGAGCTCAGAAGCTCAATGTCTATCATGACCTCTCTTTTAGAATGTCCAAGAGCAAGCAAACTATTCCTCCAGGAGAGGGCGCCAACAGACTACTAAAGAGATCATCATTACTCAAAGAAAACCCCAAAAACCAATGCATGATAGGAATAAACAGGTAACTTTCTTTGGAGTGGAAGCGGAGAGATCGCACCAGATGCCAATTCTAGATGTTATCACACCTGTGGTCACTGCAGCAGCAGGTGAATCCACTTTGTCCAAAAGGGATCTATTCCATTCAATTGCAAATGATCTAGATAAGACAGAGAACTGCAGCACGGGGACATAGCCGAGTTGGTCAGGTTGAGTGGTGATGAGTTTGCTATTTGGATGAATAAAGAAAGTCAAAAGTGTGAAAGATAAAAAACAAAAGGAGGAAGTGTGAAAAGTGAATGGGCCAAATTGAGGTGCATATGAAGACGTATGCTTTCTTCCAATTCATTAAATCGGGCTAATATGAATCAGGTGAATTGAGTTCTGCTTTTGGAAACTGGGTTAAGAAGGGGTGCACCGTTCCTGGAGGTACTGCAATACCAGGTCAATGCGTGGAGTGGACAGAGCAAGCTCTTTTTCCATCTCCCTGTTCTAAAAATCCATTTAATATATGGTCCCCAGATAGGGGACGTATCAGATATTAAACTGATAAGAACAGATACTACACTTGATCTTAGCCAAAAGGCCGAGAAGCGATAACCAGAATTGGTTTGGGCCTCGAGTGGCACCCTGGCCTATGCCGGACACATCTTAGGGAGAGAGAGCGAGAGGGAGACAAACCCACGCCTACACAAGACATTTTGTCACCCAAGCCAACCCTTGAAAAGGCTGCTTTGCAGAGCCAAAACAAGAAGAATGGTGCGTTTTGCAGCCGCCGCCCACTGCAATGAATCTGAATAACTCCTCCTTTAGGGCGCAAGCAACTCCCCTCCCCCTTGCAGTCTTTCCAATTCACGATACAAAAAGACGGACAGGACAGGTTGCCTGACTTTCCGTCACTGCCACCCTTTGCCATCCTTACCCGTAGAAAGCCCTTTCATCATCCCCAAACCCTAATCTTTTCCCTTTCCTTCCCAGCCCCCAAACCCTGCCCTCTGTACCTTTCTCACCACCCGCTTCCCTTCTCCTGTCATCCCCCTACCACCCGGGAAAAAAAGAGATTGCCCCCTCCTTCCACTAGCCCACCCTCCCACCCAAAGAACAACTTCTTCTGCGCAGCTTGTTTTCTAGGCAGCAGCGCTATTGTGATGTCATCGGGGGGCATTGTGACAAGCCGCCAGTGTTCCGTCTCTTCATGTTGTGCACAGTTCAAACGGAAAATACATCAACAGGCAGACTACAGAAAAGCTTACTATCAAAGGTTAGAGGGGGGCTTTCTCAGAGGGCTTTTTACAGTTTTTCTATTCCCAATTAGCCGTTTAAGTGTACTTATTGAAAGTAGTAATTCTTTCATAGGCCGCCCTTTCTTAGTATTTGACGTTCCTTATATTGCGGTATGAGGCTTCGCAGTAGGTTGCAAACATTCATCACCCATGACTGTCCCCAATTGAGCTCAGAAGCTCAATGTCTATCATGACCTCTCTTTTAGAATGTCCAAGAGCAAGCAAACTATTCCTCCAGGAGAGGGCGCCAACAGACTACTAAAGAGATCATCATTACTCAAAGAAAACCCCAAAAACCAATGCATGATAGGAATAAACAGGTAACTTTCTTTGGAGTGGAAGCGGAGAGATCGCACCAGATGCCAATTCTAGATGTTATCACACCTGTGGTCACTGCAGCAGCAGGTGAATCCACTTTGTCCAAAAGGGATCTATTCCATTCAATTGCAAATGATCTAGATAAGACAGAGAACTGCAGCACGGGGACATAGCCGAGTTGGTCAGGTTGAGTGGTGATGAGTTTGCTATTTGGATGAATAAAGAAAGTCAAAAGTGTGAAAGATAAAAAACAAAAGGAGGAAGTGTGAAAAGTGAATGGGCCAAATTGAGGTGCATATGAAGACGTATGCTTTCTTCCAATTCATTAAATCGGGCTAATATGAATCAGGTGAATTGAGTTCTGCTTTTGGAAACTGGGTTAAGAAGGGGTGCACCGTTCCTGGAGGTACTGCAATACCAGGTCAATGCGTGGAGTGGACAGAGCAAGCTCTTTTTCCATCTCCCTGTTCTAAAAATCCATTTAATATATGGTCCCCAGATAGGGGACGTATCAGATATTAAACTGATAAGAACAGATACTACACTTGATCTTAGCCAAAAGGCCGAGAAGCGATAACCAGAATTGGTTTGGGCCTCGAGTGGCACCCTGGCCTATGCCGGACACATCTTAGGGAGAGAGAGCGAGAGGGAGACAAACCCACGCCTACACAAGACATTTTGTCACCCAAGCCAACCCTTGAAAAGGCTGCTTTGCAGAGCCAAAACAAGAAGAATGGTGCGTTTTGCAGCCGCCGCCCACTGCAATGAATCTGAATAACTCCTCCTTTAGGGCGCAAGCAACTCCCCTCCCCCTTGCAGTCTTTCCAATTCACGATACAAAAAGACGGACAGGACAGGTTGCCTGACTTTCCGTCACTGCCACCCTTTGCCATCCTTACCCGTAGAAAGCCCTTTCATCATCCCCAAACCCTAATCTTTTCCCTTTCCTTCCCAGCCCCCAAACCCTGCCCTCTGTACCTTTCTCACCACCCGCTTCCCTTCTCCTGTCATCCCCCTACCACCCGGGAAAAAAAGAGATTGCCCCCTCCTTCCACTAGCCCACCCTCCCACCCAAAGAACAACTTCTTCTGCGCAGCTTGTTTTCTAGGCAGCAGCGCTATTGTGATGTCATCGGGGGGCATTGTGACAAGCCGCCAGTGTTCCGTCTCTTCATGTTGTGCACAGTTCAAACGGAAAATACATCAACAGGCAGACTACAGAAAAGCTTACTATCAAAGGTTAGAGGGGGGCTTTCTCAGAGGGCTTTTTACAGTTTTTCTATTCCCAATTAGCCGTTTAAGTGTACTTATTGAAAGTAGTAATTCTTTCATAGGCCGCCCTTTCTTAGTATTTGACGTTCCTTATATTGCGGTATGAGGCTTCGCAGTAGGTTGCAAACATTCATCACCCATGACTGTCCCCAATTGAGCTCAGAAGCTCAATGTCTATCATGACCTCTCTTTTAGAATGTCCAAGAGCAAGCAAACTATTCCTCCAGGAGAGGGCGCCAACAGACTACTAAAGAGATCATCATTACTCAAAGAAAACCCCAAAAACCAATGCATGATAGGAATAAACAGGTAACTTTCTTTGGAGTGGAAGCGGAGAGATCGCACCAGATGCCAATTCTAGATGTTATCACACCTGTGGTCACTGCAGCAGCAGGTGAATCCACTTTGTCCAAAAGGGATCTATTCCATTCAATTGCAAATGATCTAGATAAGACAGAGAACTGCAGCACGGGGACATAGCCGAGTTGGTCAGGTTGAGTGGTGATGAGTTTGCTATTTGGATGAATAAAGAAAGTCAAAAGTGTGAAAGATAAAAAACAAAAGGAGGAAGTGTGAAAAGTGAATGGGCCAAATTGAGGTGCATATGAAGACGTATGCTTTCTTCCAATTCATTAAATCGGGCTAATATGAATCAGGTGAATTGAGTTCTGCTTTTGGAAACTGGGTTAAGAAGGGGTGCACCGTTCCTGGAGGTACTGCAATACCAGGTCAATGCGTGGAGTGGACAGAGCAAGCTCTTTTTCCATCTCCCTGTTCTAAAAATCCATTTAATATATGGTCCCCAGATAGGGGACGTATCAGATATTAAACTGATAAGAACAGATACTACACTTGATCTTAGCCAAAAGGCCGAGAAGCGATAACCAGAATTGGTTTGGGCCTCGAGTGGCACCCTGGCCTATGCCGGACACATCTTAGGGAGAGAGAGCGAGAGGGAGACAAACCCACGCCTACACAAGACATTTTGTCACCCAAGCCAACCCTTGAAAAGGCTGCTTTGCAGAGCCAAAACAAGAAGAATGGTGCGTTTTGCAGCCGCCGCCCACTGCAATGAATCTGAATAACTCCTCCTTTAGGGCGCAAGCAACTCCCCTCCCCCTTGCAGTCTTTCCAATTCACGATACAAAAAGACGGACAGGACAGGTTGCCTGACTTTCCGTCACTGCCACCCTTTGCCATCCTTACCCGTAGAAAGCCCTTTCATCATCCCCAAACCCTAATCTTTTCCCTTTCCTTCCCAGCCCCCAAACCCTGCCCTCTGTACCTTTCTCACCACCCGCTTCCCTTCTCCTGTCATCCCCCTACCACCCGGGAAAAAAAGAGATTGCCCCCTCCTTCCACTAGCCCACCCTCCCACCCAAAGAACAACTTCTTCTGCGCAGCTTGTTTTCTAGGCAGCAGCGCTATTGTGATGTCATCGGGGGGCATTGTGACAAGCCGCCAGTGTTCCGTCTCTTCATGTTGTGCACAGTTCAAACGGAAAATACATCAACAGGCAGACTACAGAAAAGCTTACTATCAAAGGTTAGAGGGGGGCTTTCTCAGAGGGCTTTTTACAGTTTTTCTATTCCCAATTAGCCGTTTAAGTGTACTTATTGAAAGTAGTAATTCTTTCATAGGCCGCCCTTTCTTAGTATTTGACGTTCCTTATATTGCGGTATGAGGCTTCGCAGTAGGTTGCAAACATTCATCACCCATGACTGTCCCCAATTGAGCTCAGAAGCTCAATGTCTATCATGACCTCTCTTTTAGAATGTCCAAGAGCAAGCAAACTATTCCTCCAGGAGAGGGCGCCAACAGACTACTAAAGAGATCATCATTACTCAAAGAAAACCCCAAAAACCAATGCATGATAGGAATAAACAGGTAACTTTCTTTGGAGTGGAAGCGGAGAGATCGCACCAGATGCCAATTCTAGATGTTATCACACCTGTGGTCACTGCAGCAGCAGGTGAATCCACTTTGTCCAAAAGGGATCTATTCCATTCAATTGCAAATGATCTAGATAAGACAGAGAACTGCAGCACGGGGACATAGCCGAGTTGGTCAGGTTGAGTGGTGATGAGTTTGCTATTTGGATGAATAAAGAAAGTCAAAAGTGTGAAAGATAAAAAACAAAAGGAGGAAGTGTGAAAAGTGAATGGGCCAAATTGAGGTGCATATGAAGACGTATGCTTTCTTCCAATTCATTAAATCGGGCTAATATGAATCAGGTGAATTGAGTTCTGCTTTTGGAAACTGGGTTAAGAAGGGGTGCACCGTTCCTGGAGGTACTGCAATACCAGGTCAATGCGTGGAGTGGACAGAGCAAGCTCTTTTTCCATCTCCCTGTTCTAAAAATCCATTTAATATATGGTCCCCAGATAGGGGACGTATCAGATATTAAACTGATAAGAACAGATACTACACTTGATCTTAGCCAAAAGGCCGAGAAGCGATAACCAGAATTGGTTTGGGCCTCGAGTGGCACCCTGGCCTATGCCGGACACATCTTAGGGAGAGAGAGCGAGAGGGAGACAAACCCACGCCTACACAAGACATTTTGTCACCCAAGCCAACCCTTGAAAAGGCTGCTTTGCAGAGCCAAAACAAGAAGAATGGTGCGTTTTGCAGCCGCCGCCCACTGCAATGAATCTGAATAACTCCTCCTTTAGGGCGCAAGCAACTCCCCTCCCCCTTGCAGTCTTTCCAATTCACGATACAAAAAGACGGACAGGACAGGTTGCCTGACTTTCCGTCACTGCCACCCTTTGCCATCCTTACCCGTAGAAAGCCCTTTCATCATCCCCAAACCCTAATCTTTTCCCTTTCCTTCCCAGCCCCCAAACCCTGCCCTCTGTACCTTTCTCACCACCCGCTTCCCTTCTCCTGTCATCCCCCTACCACCCGGGAAAAAAAGAGATTGCCCCCTCCTTCCACTAGCCCACCCTCCCACCCAAAGAACAACTTCTTCTGCGCAGCTTGTTTTCTAGGCAGCAGCGCTATTGTGATGTCATCGGGGGGCATTGTGACAAGCCGCCAGTGTTCCGTCTCTTCATGTTGTGCACAGTTCAAACGGAAAAATACATCAACAGGCAGACTACAGAAAAGCTTACTATCAAAGGTTAGAGGGGGGCTTTCTCAGAGGGCTTTTTACAGTTTTTCTATTCCCAATTAGCCGTTTAAGTGTACTTATTGAAAGTAGTAATTCTTTCATAGGCCGCCCTTTCTTAGTATTTGACGTTCCTTATATTGCGGTATGAGGCTTCGCAGTAGGTTGCAAACATTCATCACCCATGACTGTCCCCAATTGAGCTCAGAAGCTCAATGTCTATCATGACCTCTCTTTTAGAATGTCCAAGAGCAAGCAAACTATTCCTCCAGGAGAGGGCGCCAACAGACTACTAAAGAGATCATCATTACTCAAAGAAAACCCCAAAAACCAATGCATGATAGGAATAAACAGGTAACTTTCTTTGGAGTGGAAGCGGAGAGATCGCACCAGATGCCAATTCTAGATGTTATCACACCTGTGGTCACTGCAGCAGCAGGTGAATCCACTTTGTCCAAAAGGGATCTATTCCATTCAATTGCAAATGATCTAGATAAGACAGAGAACTGCAGCACGGGGACATAGCCGAGTTGGTCAGGTTGAGTGGTGATGAGTTTGCTATTTGGATGAATAAAGAAAGTCAAAAGTGTGAAAGATAAAAAACAAAAGGAGGAAGTGTGAAAAGTGAATGGGCCAAATTGAGGTGCATATGAAGACGTATGCTTTCTTCCAATTCATTAAATCGGGCTAATATGAATCAGGTGAATTGAGTTCTGCTTTTGGAAACTGGGTTAAGAAGGGGTGCACCGTTCCTGGAGGTACTGCAATACCAGGTCAATGCGTGGAGTGGACAGAGCAAGCTCTTTTTCCATCTCCCTGTTCTAAAAATCCATTTAATATATGGTCCCCAGATAGGGGACGTATCAGATATTAAACTGATAAGAACAGATACTACACTTGATCTTAGCCAAAAGGCCGAGAAGCGATAACCAGAATTGGTTTGGGCCTCGAGTGGCACCCTGGCCTATGCCGGACACATCTTAGGGAGAGAGAGCGAGAGGGAGACAAACCCACGCCTACACAAGACATTTTGTCACCCAAGCCAACCCTTGAAAAGGCTGCTTTGCAGAGCCAAAACAAGAAGAATGGTGCGTTTTGCAGCCGCCGCCCACTGCAATGAATCTGAATAACTCCTCCTTTAGGGCGCAAGCAACTCCCCTCCCCCTTGCAGTCTTTCCAATTCACGATACAAAAAGACGGACAGGACAGGTTGCCTGACTTTCCGTCACTGCCACCCTTTGCCATCCTTACCCGTAGAAAGCCCTTTCATCATCCCCAAACCCTAATCTTTTCCCTTTCCTTCCCAGCCCCCAAACCCTGCCCTCTGTACCTTTCTCACCACCCGCTTCCCTTCTCCTGTCATCCCCCTACCACCCGGGAAAAAAAGAGATTGCCCCCTCCTTCCACTAGCCCACCCTCCCACCCAAAGAACAACTTCTTCTGCGCAGCTTGTTTTCTAGGCAGCAGCGCTATTGTGATGTCATCGGGGGGCATTGTGACAAGCCGCCAGTGTTCCGTCTCTTCATGTTGTGCACAGTTCAAACGGAAAATACATCAACAGGCAGACTACAGAAAAGCTTACTATCAAAGGTTAGAGGGGGGCTTTCTCAGAGGGCTTTTTACAGTTTTTCTATTCCCAATTAGCCGTTTAAGTGTACTTATTGAAAGTAGTAATTCTTTCATAGGCCGCCCTTTCTTAGTATTTGACGTTCCTTATATTGCGGTATGAGGCTTCGCAGTAGGTTGCAAACATTCATCACCCATGACTGTCCCCAATTGAGCTCAGAAGCTCAATGTCTATCATGACCTCTCTTTTAGAATGTCCAAGAGCAAGCAAACTATTCCTCCAGGAGAGGGCGCCAACAGACTACTAAAGAGATCATCATTACTCAAAGAAAACCCCAAAAACCAATGCATGATAGGAATAAACAGGTAACTTTCTTTGGAGTGGAAGCGGAGAGATCGCACCAGATGCCAATTCTAGATGTTATCACACCTGTGGTCACTGCAGCAGCAGGTGAATCCACTTTGTCCAAAAGGGATCTATTCCATTCAATTGCAAATGATCTAGATAAGACAGAGAACTGCAGCACGGGGACATAGCCGAGTTGGTCAGGTTGAGTGGTGATGAGTTTGCTATTTGGATGAATAAAGAAAGTCAAAAGTGTGAAAGATAAAAAACAAAAGGAGGAAGTGTGAAAAGTGAATGGGCCAAATTGAGGTGCATATGAAGACGTATGCTTTCTTCCAATTCATTAAATCGGGCTAATATGAATCAGGTGAATTGAGTTCTGCTTTTGGAAACTGGGTTAAGAAGGGGTGCACCGTTCCTGGAGGTACTGCAATACCAGGTCAATGCGTGGAGTGGACAGAGCAAGCTCTTTTTCCATCTCCCTGTTCTAAAAATCCATTTAATATATGGTCCCCAGATAGGGGACGTATCAGATATTAAACTGATAAGAACAGATACTACACTTGATCTTAGCCAAAAGGCCGAGAAGCGATAACCAGAATTGGTTTGGGCCTCGAGTGGCACCCTGGCCTATGCCGGACACATCTTAGGGAGAGAGAGCGAGAGGGAGACAAACCCACGCCTACACAAGACATTTTGTCACCCAAGCCAACCCTTGAAAAGGCTGCTTTGCAGAGCCAAAACAAGAAGAATGGTGCGTTTTGCAGCCGCCGCCCACTGCAATGAATCTGAATAACTCCTCCTTTAGGGCGCAAGCAACTCCCCTCCCCCTTGCAGTCTTTCCAATTCACGATACAAAAAGACGGACAGGACAGGTTGCCTGACTTTCCGTCACTGCCACCCTTTGCCATCCTTACCCGTAGAAAGCCCTTTCATCATCCCCAAACCCTAATCTTTTCCCTTTCCTTCCCAGCCCCCAAACCCTGCCCTCTGTACCTTTCTCACCACCCGCTTCCCTTCTCCTGTCATCCCCCTACCACCCGGGAAAAAAAGAGATTGCCCCCTCCTTCCACTAGCCCACCCTCCCACCCAAAGAACAACTTCTTCTGCGCAGCTTGTTTTCTAGGCAGCAGCGCTATTGTGATGTCATCGGGGGGCATTGTGACAAGCCGCCAGTGTTCCGTCTCTTCATGTTGTGCACAGTTCAAACGGAAAATACATCAACAGGCAGACTACAGAAAAGCTTACTATCAAAGGTTAGAGGGGGGCTTTCTCAGAGGGCTTTTTACAGTTTTTCTATTCCCAATTAGCCGTTTAAGTGTACTTATTGAAAGTAGTAATTCTTTCATAGGCCGCCCTTTCTTAGTATTTGACGTTCCTTATATTGCGGTATGAGGCTTCGCAGTAGGTTGCAAACATTCATCACCCATGACTGTCCCCAATTGAGCTCAGAAGCTCAATGTCTATCATGACCTCTCTTTTAGAATGTCCAAGAGCAAGCAAACTATTCCTCCAGGAGAGGGCGCCAACAGACTACTAAAGAGATCATCATTACTCAAAGAAAACCCCAAAAACCAATGCATGATAGGAATAAACAGGTAACTTTCTTTGGAGTGGAAGCGGAGAGATCGCACCAGATGCCAATTCTAGATGTTATCACACCTGTGGTCACTGCAGCAGCAGGTGAATCCACTTTGTCCAAAAGGGATCTATTCCATTCAATTGCAAATGATCTAGATAAGACAGAGAACTGCAGCACGGGGACATAGCCGAGTTGGTCAGGTTGAGTGGTGATGAGTTTGCTATTTGGATGAATAAAGAAAGTCAAAAGTGTGAAAGATAAAAAACAAAAGGAGGAAGTGTGAAAAGTGAATGGGCCAAATTGAGGTGCATATGAAGACGTATGCTTTCTTCCAATTCATTAAATCGGGCTAATATGAATCAGGTGAATTGAGTTCTGCTTTTGGAAACTGGGTTAAGAAGGGGTGCACCGTTCCTGGAGGTACTGCAATACCAGGTCAATGCGTGGAGTGGACAGAGCAAGCTCTTTTTCCATCTCCCTGTTCTAAAAATCCATTTAATATATGGTCCCCAGATAGGGGACGTATCAGATATTAAACTGATAAGAACAGATACTACACTTGATCTTAGCCAAAAGGCCGAGAAGCGATAACCAGAATTGGTTTGGGCCTCGAGTGGCACCCTGGCCTATGCCGGACACATCTTAGGGAGAGAGAGCGAGAGGGAGACAAACCCACGCCTACACAAGACATTTTGTCACCCAAGCCAACCCTTGAAAAGGCTGCTTTGCAGAGCCAAAACAAGAAGAATGGTGCGTTTTGCAGCCGCCGCCCACTGCAATGAATCTGAATAACTCCTCCTTTAGGGCGCAAGCAACTCCCCTCCCCCTTGCAGTCTTTCCAATTCACGATACAAAAAGACGGACAGGACAGGTTGCCTGACTTTCCGTCACTGCCACCCTTTGCCATCCTTACCCGTAGAAAGCCCTTTCATCATCCCCAAACCCTAATCTTTTCCCTTTCCTTCCCAGCCCCCAAACCCTGCCCTCTGTACCTTTCTCACCACCCGCTTCCCTTCTCCTGTCATCCCCCTACCACCCGGGAAAAAAAGAGATTGCCCCCTCCTTCCACTAGCCCACCCTCCCACCCAAAGAACAACTTCTTCTGCGCAGCTTGTTTTCTAGGCAGCAGCGCTATTGTGATGTCATCGGGGGGCATTGTGACAAGCCGCCAGTGTTCCGTCTCTTCATGTTGTGCACAGTTCAAACGGAAAATACATCAACAGGCAGACTACAGAAAAGCTTACTATCAAAGGTTAGAGGGGGGCTTTCTCAGAGGGCTTTTTACAGTTTTTCTATTCCCAATTAGCCGTTTAAGTGTACTTATTGAAAGTAGTAATTCTTTCATAGGCCGCCCTTTCTTAGTATTTGACGTTCCTTATATTGCGGTATGAGGCTTCGCAGTAGGTTGCAAACATTCATCACCCATGACTGTCCCCAATTGAGCTCAGAAGCTCAATGTCTATCATGACCTCTCTTTTAGAATGTCCAAGAGCAAGCAAACTATTCCTCCAGGAGAGGGCGCCAACAGACTACTAAAGAGATCATCATTACTCAAAGAAAACCCCAAAAACCAATGCATGATAGGAATAAACAGGTAACTTTCTTTGGAGTGGAAGCGGAGAGATCGCACCAGATGCCAATTCTAGATGTTATCACACCTGTGGTCACTGCAGCAGCAGGTGAATCCACTTTGTCCAAAAGGGATCTATTCCATTCAATTGCAAATGATCTAGATAAGACAGAGAACTGCAGCACGGGGACATAGCCGAGTTGGTCAGGTTGAGTGGTGATGAGTTTGCTATTTGGATGAATAAAGAAAGTCAAAAGTGTGAAAGATAAAAAACAAAAGGAGGAAGTGTGAAAAGTGAATGGGCCAAATTGAGGTGCATATGAAGACGTATGCTTTCTTCCAATTCATTAAATCGGGCTAATATGAATCAGGTGAATTGAGTTCTGCTTTTGGAAACTGGGTTAAGAAGGGGTGCACCGTTCCTGGAGGTACTGCAATACCAGGTCAATGCGTGGAGTGGACAGAGCAAGCTCTTTTTCCATCTCCCTGTTCTAAAAATCCATTTAATATATGGTCCCCAGATAGGGGACGTATCAGATATTAAACTGATAAGAACAGATTTTTGATTTAATGAAGCTTTCCAAAGCACCACAAAAAATGCATGACCGAAGTCACACCAAAAACAGTGCAAAGGCTAGGATTCGTGTGGACCCCACCGTGAGGAGAGGGTCCCCAAAAATCAACCCCGTCCCTCCGAGCCAGAAGGCCACAGCAAGGGTCAGGGATCTTCGGTGCTCCCCCAAGCCGAAGCCTGGTTGAGCCTTGTCGTTGCTCCCAGCGTCCACCCAGGCATCTTACCCAAGTGGAGTAGAGAGCTACTAGTTGTTGGTTTCGCAGCCGAAACTGCCCGGACCGTCAACCGGTGTTGGTTTCTCAGCCCAAGGCTAACCGGACCTCCAACCGGGTGTTGGTTTCTCAGCCGAAGCTGACCCAGACCTCCAACCGGGTGTTGGTTTCTCAGCCGAAGCTGAGCCAGACCTCCAACCGGGTGTTAGTTTCTCAGCCCAAAGCTGACCAGACCTCCGACTGGGATTATAAAAATTTCCCTTCCTAGCCAGAAGGCCGGGATAGGGTAATATGCTCAAAAAGTATGAAAAGGCAAGGTACGGTGTGCTACAGAGCCCAAGGCTTGCCGGGGTCCCAAGCCAGCAAGCTCAGACTCACTCCAGGGTCGTCAGTCCTGGGGCACGTTGTACCATAGCCCCCCACCCTTACTCAGTCTAATAGCCTCGATCCTGGTAGGGCCATGTTTTCCTCTAGATGAATATACTATCCACCCAGAGTACTAGCAAGCGCAACCTTCCAGTGTGCATTGTATCATTGTACTAAGGTGGCCTGGAGCTTAAACCACCTCTTCGAACAACACTACACTTGATCTTAGCCAAAAGGCCGAGAAGCGATAACCAGAATTGGTTTGGGCCTCGAGTGGCACCCTGGCCTATGCCGGACACATCTTAGGGAGAGAGAGCGAGAGGGAGACAAACCCACGCCTACACAAGACATTTTGTCACCCAAGCCAACCCTTGAAAAGGCTGCTTTGCAGAGCCAAAACAAGAAGAATGGTGCGTTTTGCAGCCGCCGCCCACTGCAATGAATCTGAATAACTCCTCCTTTAGGGCGCAAGCAACTCCCCTCCCCCTTGCAGTCTTTCCAATTCACGATACAAAAAGACGGACAGGACAGGTTGCCTGACTTTCCGTCACTGCCACCCTTTGCCATCCTTACCCGTAGAAAGCCCTTTCATCATCCCCAAACCCTAATCTTTTCCCTTTCCTTCCCAGCCCCCAAACCCTGCCCTCTGTACCTTTCTCACCACCCGCTTCCCTTCTCCTGTCATCCCCCTACCACCCGGGAAAAAAAGAGATTGCCCCCTCCTTCCACTAGCCCACCCTCCCACCCAAAGAACAACTTCTTCTGCGCAGCTTGTTTTCTAGGCAGCAGCGCTATTGTGATGTCATCGGGGGGCATTGTGACAAGCCGCCAGTGTTCCGTCTCTTCATGTTGTGCACAGTTCAAACGGAAAATACATCAACAGGCAGACTACAGAAAAGCTTACTATCAAAGGTTAGAGGGGGGCTTTCTCAGAGGGCTTTTTACAGTTTTTCTATTCCCAATTAGCCGTTTAAGTGTACTTATTGAAAGTAGTAATTCTTTCATAGGCCGCCCTTTCTTAGTATTTGACGTTCCTTATATTGCGGTATGAGGCTTCGCAGTAGGTTGCAAACATTCATCACCCATGACTGTCCCCAATTGAGCTCAGAAGCTCAATGTCTATCATGACCTCTCTTTTAGAATGTCCAAGAGCAAGCAAACTATTCCTCCAGGAGAGGGCGCCAACAGACTACTAAAGAGATCATCATTACTCAAAGAAAACCCCAAAAACCAATGCATGATAGGAATAAACAGGTAACTTTCTTTGGAGTGGAAGCGGAGAGATCGCACCAGATGCCAATTCTAGATGTTATCACACCTGTGGTCACTGCAGCAGCAGGTGAATCCACTTTGTCCAAAAGGGATCTATTCCATTCAATTGCAAATGATCTAGATAAGACAGAGAACTGCAGCACGGGGACATAGCCGAGTTGGTCAGGTTGAGTGGTGATGAGTTTGCTATTTGGATGAATAAAGAAAGTCAAAAGTGTGAAAGATAAAAAACAAAAGGAGGAAGTGTGAAAAGTGAATGGGCCAAATTGAGGTGCATATGAAGACGTATGCTTTCTTCCAATTCATTAAATCGGGCTAATATGAATCAGGTGAATTGAGTTCTGCTTTTGGAAACTGGGTTAAGAAGGGGTGCACCGTTCCTGGAGGTACTGCAATACCAGGTCAATGCGTGGAGTGGACAGAGCAAGCTCTTTTTCCATCTCCCTGTTCTAAAAATCCATTTAATATATGGTCCCCAGATAGGGGACGTATCAGATATTAAACTGATAAGAACAGATACTACACTTGATCTTAGCCAAAAGGCCGAGAAGCGATAACCAGAATTGGTTTGGGCCTCGAGTGGCACCCTGGCCTATGCCGGACACATCTTAGGGAGAGAGAGCGAGAGGGAGACAAACCCACGCCTACACAAGACATTTTGTCACCCAAGCCAACCCTTGAAAAGGCTGCTTTGCAGAGCCAAAACAAGAAGAATGGTGCGTTTTGCAGCCGCCGCCCACTGCAATGAATCTGAATAACTCCTCCTTTAGGGCGCAAGCAACTCCCCTCCCCCTTGCAGTCTTTCCAATTCACGATACAAAAAGACGGACAGGACAGGTTGCCTGACTTTCCGTCACTGCCACCCTTTGCCATCCTTACCCGTAGAAAGCCCTTTCATCATCCCCAAACCCTAATCTTTTCCCTTTCCTTCCCAGCCCCCAAACCCTGCCCTCTGTACCTTTCTCACCACCCGCTTCCCTTCTCCTGTCATCCCCCTACCACCCGGGAAAAAAAGAGATTGCCCCCTCCTTCCACTAGCCCACCCTCCCACCCAAAGAACAACTTCTTCTGCGCAGCTTGTTTTCTAGGCAGCAGCGCTATTGTGATGTCATCGGGGGGCATTGTGACAAGCCGCCAGTGTTCCGTCTCTTCATGTTGTGCACAGTTCAAACGGAAAATACATCAACAGGCAGACTACAGAAAAGCTTACTATCAAAGGTTAGAGGGGGGCTTTCTCAGAGGGCTTTTTACAGTTTTTCTATTCCCAATTAGCCGTTTAAGTGTACTTATTGAAAGTAGTAATTCTTTCATAGGCCGCCCTTTCTTAGTATTTGACGTTCCTTATATTGCGGTATGAGGCTTCGCAGTAGGTTGCAAACATTCATCACCCATGACTGTCCCCAATTGAGCTCAGAAGCTCAATGTCTATCATGACCTCTCTTTTAGAATGTCCAAGAGCAAGCAAACTATTCCTCCAGGAGAGGGCGCCAACAGACTACTAAAGAGATCATCATTACTCAAAGAAAACCCCAAAAACCAATGCATGATAGGAATAAACAGGTAACTTTCTTTGGAGTGGAAGCGGAGAGATCGCACCAGATGCCAATTCTAGATGTTATCACACCTGTGGTCACTGCAGCAGCAGGTGAATCCACTTTGTCCAAAAGGGATCTATTCCATTCAATTGCAAATGATCTAGATAAGACAGAGAACTGCAGCACGGGGACATAGCCGAGTTGGTCAGGTTGAGTGGTGATGAGTTTGCTATTTGGATGAATAAAGAAAGTCAAAAGTGTGAAAGATAAAAAACAAAAGGAGGAAGTGTGAAAAGTGAATGGGCCAAATTGAGGTGCATATGAAGACGTATGCTTTCTTCCAATTCATTAAATCGGGCTAATATGAATCAGGTGAATTGAGTTCTGCTTTTGGAAACTGGGTTAAGAAGGGGTGCACCGTTCCTGGAGGTACTGCAATACCAGGTCAATGCGTGGAGTGGACAGAGCAAGCTCTTTTTCCATCTCCCTGTTCTAAAAATCCATTTAATATATGGTCCCCAGATAGGGGACGTATCAGATATTAAACTGATAAGAACAGATACTACACTTGATCTTAGCCAAAAGGCCGAGAAGCGATAACCAGAATTGGTTTGGGCCTCGAGTGGCACCCTGGCCTATGCCGGACACATCTTAGGGAGAGAGAGCGAGAGGGAGACAAACCCACGCCTACACAAGACATTTTGTCACCCAAGCCAACCCTTGAAAAGGCTGCTTTGCAGAGCCAAAACAAGAAGAATGGTGCGTTTTGCAGCCGCCGCCCACTGCAATGAATCTGAATAACTCCTCCTTTAGGGCGCAAGCAACTCCCCTCCCCCTTGCAGTCTTTCCAATTCACGATACAAAAAGACGGACAGGACAGGTTGCCTGACTTTCCGTCACTGCCACCCTTTGCCATCCTTACCCGTAGAAAGCCCTTTCATCATCCCCAAACCCTAATCTTTTCCCTTTCCTTCCCAGCCCCCAAACCCTGCCCTCTGTACCTTTCTCACCACCCGCTTCCCTTCTCCTGTCATCCCCCTACCACCCGGGAAAAAAAGAGATTGCCCCCTCCTTCCACTAGCCCACCCTCCCACCCAAAGAACAACTTCTTCTGCGCAGCTTGTTTTCTAGGCAGCAGCGCTATTGTGATGTCATCGGGGGGCATTGTGACAAGCCGCCAGTGTTCCGTCTCTTCATGTTGTGCACAGTTCAAACGGAAAATACATCAACAGGCAGACTACAGAAAAGCTTACTATCAAAGGTTAGAGGGGGGCTTTCTCAGAGGGCTTTTTACAGTTTTTCTATTCCCAATTAGCCGTTTAAGTGTACTTATTGAAAGTAGTAATTCTTTCATAGGCCGCCCTTTCTTAGTATTTGACGTTCCTTATATTGCGGTATGAGGCTTCGCAGTAGGTTGCAAACATTCATCACCCATGACTGTCCCCAATTGAGCTCAGAAGCTCAATGTCTATCATGACCTCTCTTTTAGAATGTCCAAGAGCAAGCAAACTATTCCTCCAGGAGAGGGCGCCAACAGACTACTAAAGAGATCATCATTACTCAAAGAAAACCCCAAAAACCAATGCATGATAGGAATAAACAGGTAACTTTCTTTGGAGTGGAAGCGGAGAGATCGCACCAGATGCCAATTCTAGATGTTATCACACCTGTGGTCACTGCAGCAGCAGGTGAATCCACTTTGTCCAAAAGGGATCTATTCCATTCAATTGCAAATGATCTAGATAAGACAGAGAACTGCAGCACGGGGACATAGCCGAGTTGGTCAGGTTGAGTGGTGATGAGTTTGCTATTTGGATGAATAAAGAAAGTCAAAAGTGTGAAAGATAAAAAACAAAAGGAGGAAGTGTGAAAAGTGAATGGGCCAAATTGAGGTGCATATGAAGACGTATGCTTTCTTCCAATTCATTAAATCGGGCTAATATGAATCAGGTGAATTGAGTTCTGCTTTTGGAAACTGGGTTAAGAAGGGGTGCACCGTTCCTGGAGGTACTGCAATACCAGGTCAATGCGTGGAGTGGACAGAGCAAGCTCTTTTTCCATCTCCCTGTTCTAAAAATCCATTTAATATATGGTCCCCAGATAGGGGACGTATCAGATATTAAACTGATAAGAACAGATACTACACTTGATCTTAGCCAAAAGGCCGAGAAGCGATAACCAGAATTGGTTTGGGCCTCGAGTGGCACCCTGGCCTATGCCGGACACATCTTAGGGAGAGAGAGCGAGAGGGAGACAAACCCACGCCTACACAAGACATTTTGTCACCCAAGCCAACCCTTGAAAAGGCTGCTTTGCAGAGCCAAAACAAGAAGAATGGTGCGTTTTGCAGCCGCCGCCCACTGCAATGAATCTGAATAACTCCTCCTTTAGGGCGCAAGCAACTCCCCTCCCCCTTGCAGTCTTTCCAATTCACGATACAAAAAGACGGACAGGACAGGTTGCCTGACTTTCCGTCACTGCCACCCTTTGCCATCCTTACCCGTAGAAAGCCCTTTCATCATCCCCAAACCCTAATCTTTTCCCTTTCCTTCCCAGCCCCCAAACCCTGCCCTCTGTACCTTTCTCACCACCCGCTTCCCTTCTCCTGTCATCCCCCTACCACCCGGGAAAAAAAGAGATTGCCCCCTCCTTCCACTAGCCCACCCTCCCACCCAAAGAACAACTTCTTCTGCGCAGCTTGTTTTCTAGGCAGCAGCGCTATTGTGATGTCATCGGGGGGCATTGTGACAAGCCGCCAGTGTTCCGTCTCTTCATGTTGTGCACAGTTCAAACGGAAAATACATCAACAGGCAGACTACAGAAAAGCTTACTATCAAAGGTTAGAGGGGGGCTTTCTCAGAGGGCTTTTTACAGTTTTTCTATTCCCAATTAGCCGTTTAAGTGTACTTATTGAAAGTAGTAATTCTTTCATAGGCCGCCCTTTCTTAGTATTTGACGTTCCTTATATTGCGGTATGAGGCTTCGCAGTAGGTTGCAAACATTCATCACCCATGACTGTCCCCAATTGAGCTCAGAAGCTCAATGTCTATCATGACCTCTCTTTTAGAATGTCCAAGAGCAAGCAAACTATTCCTCCAGGAGAGGGCGCCAACAGACTACTAAAGAGATCATCATTACTCAAAGAAAACCCCAAAAACCAATGCATGATAGGAATAAACAGGTAACTTTCTTTGGAGTGGAAGCGGAGAGATCGCACCAGATGCCAATTCTAGATGTTATCACACCTGTGGTCACTGCAGCAGCAGGTGAATCCACTTTGTCCAAAAGGGATCTATTCCATTCAATTGCAAATGATCTAGATAAGACAGAGAACTGCAGCACGGGGACATAGCCGAGTTGGTCAGGTTGAGTGGTGATGAGTTTGCTATTTGGATGAATAAAGAAAGTCAAAAGTGTGAAAGATAAAAAACAAAAGGAGGAAGTGTGAAAAGTGAATGGGCCAAATTGAGGTGCATATGAAGACGTATGCTTTCTTCCAATTCATTAAATCGGGCTAATATGAATCAGGTGAATTGAGTTCTGCTTTTGGAAACTGGGTTAAGAAGGGGTGCACCGTTCCTGGAGGTACTGCAATACCAGGTCAATGCGTGGAGTGGACAGAGCAAGCTCTTTTTCCATCTCCCTGTTCTAAAAATCCATTTAATATATGGTCCCCAGATAGGGGACGTATCAGATATTAAACTGATAAGAACAGATACTACACTTGATCTTAGCCAAAAGGCCGAGAAGCGATAACCAGAATTGGTTTGGGCCTCGAGTGGCACCCTGGCCTATGCCGGACACATCTTAGGGAGAGAGAGCGAGAGGGAGACAAACCCACGCCTACACAAGACATTTTGTCACCCAAGCCAACCCTTGAAAAGGCTGCTTTGCAGAGCCAAAACAAGAAGAATGGTGCGTTTTGCAGCCGCCGCCCACTGCAATGAATCTGAATAACTCCTCCTTTAGGGCGCAAGCAACTCCCCTCCCCCTTGCAGTCTTTCCAATTCACGATACAAAAAGACGGACAGGACAGGTTGCCTGACTTTCCGTCACTGCCACCCTTTGCCATCCTTACCCGTAGAAAGCCCTTTCATCATCCCCAAACCCTAATCTTTTCCCTTTCCTTCCCAGCCCCCAAACCCTGCCCTCTGTACCTTTCTCACCACCCGCTTCCCTTCTCCTGTCATCCCCCTACCACCCGGGAAAAAAAGAGATTGCCCCCTCCTTCCACTAGCCCACCCTCCCACCCAAAGAACAACTTCTTCTGCGCAGCTTGTTTTCTAGGCAGCAGCGCTATTGTGATGTCATCGGGGGGCATTGTGACAAGCCGCCAGTGTTCCGTCTCTTCATGTTGTGCACAGTTCAAACGGAAAATACATCAACAGGCAGACTACAGAAAAGCTTACTATCAAAGGTTAGAGGGGGGCTTTCTCAGAGGGCTTTTTACAGTTTTTCTATTCCCAATTAGCCGTTTAAGTGTACTTATTGAAAGTAGTAATTCTTTCATAGGCCGCCCTTTCTTAGTATTTGACGTTCCTTATATTGCGGTATGAGGCTTCGCAGTAGGTTGCAAACATTCATCACCCATGACTGTCCCCAATTGAGCTCAGAAGCTCAATGTCTATCATGACCTCTCTTTTAGAATGTCCAAGAGCAAGCAAACTATTCCTCCAGGAGAGGGCGCCAACAGACTACTAAAGAGATCATCATTACTCAAAGAAAACCCCAAAAACCAATGCATGATAGGAATAAACAGGTAACTTTCTTTGGAGTGGAAGCGGAGAGATCGCACCAGATGCCAATTCTAGATGTTATCACACCTGTGGTCACTGCAGCAGCAGGTGAATCCACTTTGTCCAAAAGGGATCTATTCCATTCAATTGCAAATGATCTAGATAAGACAGAGAACTGCAGCACGGGGACATAGCCGAGTTGGTCAGGTTGAGTGGTGATGAGTTTGCTATTTGGATGAATAAAGAAAGTCAAAAGTGTGAAAGATAAAAAACAAAAGGAGGAAGTGTGAAAAGTGAATGGGCCAAATTGAGGTGCATATGAAGACGTATGCTTTCTTCCAATTCATTAAATCGGGCTAATATGAATCAGGTGAATTGAGTTCTGCTTTTGGAAACTGGGTTAAGAAGGGGTGCACCGTTCCTGGAGGTACTGCAATACCAGGTCAATGCGTGGAGTGGACAGAGCAAGCTCTTTTTCCATCTCCCTGTTCTAAAAATCCATTTAATATATGGTCCCCAGATAGGGGACGTATCAGATATTAAACTGATAAGAACAGATACTACACTTGATCTTAGCCAAAAGGCCGAGAAGCGATAACCAGAATTGGTTTGGGCCTCGAGTGGCACCCTGGCCTATGCCGGACACATCTTAGGGAGAGAGAGCGAGAGGGAGACAAACCCACGCCTACACAAGACATTTTGTCACCCAAGCCAACCCTTGAAAAGGCTGCTTTGCAGAGCCAAAACAAGAAGAATGGTGCGTTTTGCAGCCGCCGCCCACTGCAATGAATCTGAATAACTCCTCCTTTAGGGCGCAAGCAACTCCCCTCCCCCTTGCAGTCTTTCCAATTCACGATACAAAAAGACGGACAGGACAGGTTGCCTGACTTTCCGTCACTGCCACCCTTTGCCATCCTTACCCGTAGAAAGCCCTTTCATCATCCCCAAACCCTAATCTTTTCCCTTTCCTTCCCAGCCCCCAAACCCTGCCCTCTGTACCTTTCTCACCACCCGCTTCCCTTCTCCTGTCATCCCCCTACCACCCGGGAAAAAAAGAGATTGCCCCCTCCTTCCACTAGCCCACCCTCCCACCCAAAGAACAACTTCTTCTGCGCAGCTTGTTTTCTAGGCAGCAGCGCTATTGTGATGTCATCGGGGGGCATTGTGACAAGCCGCCAGTGTTCCGTCTCTTCATGTTGTGCACAGTTCAAACGGAAAATACATCAACAGGCAGACTACAGAAAAGCTTACTATCAAAGGTTAGAGGGGGGCTTTCTCAGAGGGCTTTTTACAGTTTTTCTATTCCCAATTAGCCGTTTAAGTGTACTTATTGAAAGTAGTAATTCTTTCATAGGCCGCCCTTTCTTAGTATTTGACGTTCCTTATATTGCGGTATGAGGCTTCGCAGTAGGTTGCAAACATTCATCACCCATGACTGTCCCCAATTGAGCTCAGAAGCTCAATGTCTATCATGACCTCTCTTTTAGAATGTCCAAGAGCAAGCAAACTATTCCTCCAGGAGAGGGCGCCAACAGACTACTAAAGAGATCATCATTACTCAAAGAAAACCCCAAAAACCAATGCATGATAGGAATAAACAGGTAACTTTCTTTGGAGTGGAAGCGGAGAGATCGCACCAGATGCCAATTCTAGATGTTATCACACCTGTGGTCACTGCAGCAGCAGGTGAATCCACTTTGTCCAAAAGGGATCTATTCCATTCAATTGCAAATGATCTAGATAAGACAGAGAACTGCAGCACGGGGACATAGCCGAGTTGGTCAGGTTGAGTGGTGATGAGTTTGCTATTTGGATGAATAAAGAAAGTCAAAAGTGTGAAAGATAAAAAACAAAAGGAGGAAGTGTGAAAAGTGAATGGGCCAAATTGAGGTGCATATGAAGACGTATGCTTTCTTCCAATTCATTAAATCGGGCTAATATGAATCAGGTGAATTGAGTTCTGCTTTTGGAAACTGGGTTAAGAAGGGGTGCACCGTTCCTGGAGGTACTGCAATACCAGGTCAATGCGTGGAGTGGACAGAGCAAGCTCTTTTTCCATCTCCCTGTTCTAAAAATCCATTTAATATATGGTCCCCAGATAGGGGACGTATCAGATATTAAACTGATAAGAACAGATACTACACTTGATCTTAGCCAAAAGGCCGAGAAGCGATAACCAGAATTGGTTTGGGCCTCGAGTGGCACCCTGGCCTATGCCGGACACATCTTAGGGAGAGAGAGCGAGAGGGAGACAAACCCACGCCTACACAAGACATTTTGTCACCCAAGCCAACCCTTGAAAAGGCTGCTTTGCAGAGCCAAAACAAGAAGAATGGTGCGTTTTGCAGCCGCCGCCCACTGCAATGAATCTGAATAACTCCTCCTTTAGGGCGCAAGCAACTCCCCTCCCCCTTGCAGTCTTTCCAATTCACGATACAAAAAGACGGACAGGACAGGTTGCCTGACTTTCCGTCACTGCCACCCTTTGCCATCCTTACCCGTAGAAAGCCCTTTCATCATCCCCAAACCCTAATCTTTTCCCTTTCCTTCCCAGCCCCCAAACCCTGCCCTCTGTACCTTTCTCACCACCCGCTTCCCTTCTCCTGTCATCCCCCTACCACCCGGGAAAAAAAGAGATTGCCCCCTCCTTCCACTAGCCCACCCTCCCACCCAAAGAACAACTTCTTCTGCGCAGCTTGTTTTCTAGGCAGCAGCGCTATTGTGATGTCATCGGGGGGCATTGTGACAAGCCGCCAGTGTTCCGTCTCTTCATGTTGTGCACAGTTCAAACGGAAAATACATCAACAGGCAGACTACAGAAAAGCTTACTATCAAAGGTTAGAGGGGGGCTTTCTCAGAGGGCTTTTTACAGTTTTTCTATTCCCAATTAGCCGTTTAAGTGTACTTATTGAAAGTAGTAATTCTTTCATAGGCCGCCCTTTCTTAGTATTTGACGTTCCTTATATTGCGGTATGAGGCTTCGCAGTAGGTTGCAAACATTCATCACCCATGACTGTCCCCAATTGAGCTCAGAAGCTCAATGTCTATCATGACCTCTCTTTTAGAATGTCCAAGAGCAAGCAAACTATTCCTCCAGGAGAGGGCGCCAACAGACTACTAAAGAGATCATCATTACTCAAAGAAAACCCCAAAAACCAATGCATGATAGGAATAAACAGGTAACTTTCTTTGGAGTGGAAGCGGAGAGATCGCACCAGATGCCAATTCTAGATGTTATCACACCTGTGGTCACTGCAGCAGCAGGTGAATCCACTTTGTCCAAAAGGGATCTATTCCATTCAATTGCAAATGATCTAGATAAGACAGAGAACTGCAGCACGGGGACATAGCCGAGTTGGTCAGGTTGAGTGGTGATGAGTTTGCTATTTGGATGAATAAAGAAAGTCAAAAGTGTGAAAGATAAAAAACAAAAGGAGGAAGTGTGAAAAGTGAATGGGCCAAATTGAGGTGCATATGAAGACGTATGCTTTCTTCCAATTCATTAAATCGGGCTAATATGAATCAGGTGAATTGAGTTCTGCTTTTGGAAACTGGGTTAAGAAGGGGTGCACCGTTCCTGGAGGTACTGCAATACCAGGTCAATGCGTGGAGTGGACAGAGCAAGCTCTTTTTCCATCTCCCTGTTCTAAAAATCCATTTAATATATGGTCCCCAGATAGGGGACGTATCAGATATTAAACTGATAAGAACAGATACTACACTTGATCTTAGCCAAAAGGCCGAGAAGCGATAACCAGAATTGGTTTGGGCCTCGAGTGGCACCTTGGCCTATGCCGGACACATCTTAGGGAGAGAGAGCGAGAGGGAGACAAACCCACGCCTACACAAGACATTTTGTCACCCAAGCCAACCCTTGAAAAGGCTGCTTTGCAGAGCCAAAACAAGAAGAATGGTGCGTTTTGCAGCCGCCGCCCACTGCAATGAATCTGAATAACTCCTCCTTTAGGGCGCAAGCAACTCCCCTCCCCCTTGCAGTCTTTCCAATTCACGATACAAAAAGACGGACAGGACAGGTTGCCTGACTTTCCGTCACTGCCACCCTTTGCCATCCTTACCCGTAGAAAGCCCTTTCATCATCCCCAAACCCTAATCTTTTCCCTTTCCTTCCCAGCCCCCAAACCCTGCCCTCTGTACCTTTCTCACCACCCGCTTCCCTTCTCCTGTCATCCCCCTACCACCCGGGAAAAAAAGAGATTGCCCCCTCCTTCCACTAGCCCACCCTCCCACCCAAAGAACAACTTCTTCTGCGCAGCTTGTTTTCTAGGCAGCAGCGCTATTGTGATGTCATCGGGGGGCATTGTGACAAGCCGCCAGTGTTCCGTCTCTTCATGTTGTGCACAGTTCAAACGGAAAATACATCAACAGGCAGACTACAGAAAAGCTTACTATCAAAGGTTAGAGGGGGGCTTTCTCAGAGGGCTTTTTACAGTTTTTCTATTCCCAATTAGCCGTTTAAGTGTACTTATTGAAAGTAGTAATTCTTTCATAGGCCGCCCTTTCTTAGTATTTGACGTTCCTTATATTGCGGTATGAGGCTTCGCAGTAGGTTGCAAACATTCATCACCCATGACTGTCCCCAATTGAGCTCAGAAGCTCAATGTCTATCATGACCTCTCTTTTAGAATGTCCAAGAGCAAGCAAACTATTCCTCCAGGAGAGGGCGCCAACAGACTACTAAAGAGATCATCATTACTCAAAGAAAACCCCAAAAACCAATGCATGATAGGAATAAACAGGTAACTTTCTTTGGAGTGGAAGCGGAGAGATCGCACCAGATGCCAATTCTAGATGTTATCACACCTGTGGTCACTGCAGCAGCAGGTGAATCCACTTTGTCCAAAAGGGATCTATTCCATTCAATTGCAAATGATCTAGATAAGACAGAGAACTGCAGCACGGGGACATAGCCGAGTTGGTCAGGTTGAGTGGTGATGAGTTTGCTATTTGGATGAATAAAGAAAGTCAAAAGTGTGAAAGATAAAAAACAAAAGGAGGAAGTGTGAAAAGTGAATGGGCCAAATTGAGGTGCATATGAAGACGTATGCTTTCTTCCAATTCATTAAATCGGGCTAATATGAATCAGGTGAATTGAGTTCTGCTTTTGGAAACTGGGTTAAGAAGGGGTGCACCGTTCCTGGAGGTACTGCAATACCAGGTCAATGCGTGGAGTGGACAGAGCAAGCTCTTTTTCCATCTCCCTGTTCTAAAAATCCATTTAATATATGGTCCCCAGATAGGGGACGTATCAGATATTAAACTGATAAGAACAGATTTTGATTTAATGAAGCTTTCCAAAGCACCGCAAAAAATGCATGACCGAAGTCACACCAAAAACAGTGCAAAGGCTAGGATTCGTGTGGACCCCTCCGTGAGGAGAGGGTCCCCAAAAATCAACCCCGTCCCTCCGAGCCAGAAGGCCACAGCAAGGGTCAGGGATCTTCGGTGCTCCCCCAAGCCGAAGCCTGGTTGAGCCTTGTCGTTGCTCCCAGCGTCCACCCAGGCATCTTACCCAAGTGGAGTAGAGAGCTACTAGTTGTTGGTTTCGCAGCCGAAACTGCCCGGACCGTCAACCGGTGTTGGTTTCTCAGCCCAAGGCTAACCGGACCTCCAACCGGGTGTTGGTTTCTCAGCCGAAGCTGACCCGGACCTCCAACCGGGTGTTGGTTTCTCAGCCGAAGCTGACCCAGACCTCCAACCGGGTGTTGGTTTCTCAGCCGAAGCTGACCCGGACCTCCAACCGGGTGTTGGTTTCTCAGCCCAAAGCTGAACGGACCTCCGACCAGAACAGATACTACACTTGATCTTAGCCAAAAGGCCGAGAAGCGATAACCAGAATTGGTTTGGGCCTCGAGTGGCACCCTGGCCTATGCCGGACACATCTTAGGGAGAGAGAGCGAGAGGGAGACAAACCCACGCCTACACAAGACATTTTGTCACCCAAGCCAACCCTTGAAAAGGCTGCTTTGCAGAGCCAAAACAAGAAGAATGGTGCGTTTTGCAGCCGCCGCCCACTGCAATGAATCTGAATAACTCCTCCTTTAGGGCGCAAGCAACTCCCCTCCCCCTTGCAGTCTTTCCAATTCACGATACAAAAAGACGGACAGGACAGGTTGCCTGACTTTCCGTCACTGCCACCCTTTGCCATCCTTACCCGTAGAAAGCCCTTTCATCATCCCCAAACCCTAATCTTTTCCCTTTCCTTCCCAGCCCCCAAACCCTGCCCTCTGTACCTTTCTCACCACCCGCTTCCCTTCTCCTGTCATCCCCCTACCACCCGGGAAAAAAAGAGATTGCCCCCTCCTTCCACTAGCCCACCCTCCCACCCAAAGAACAACTTCTTCTGCGCAGCTTGTTTTCTAGGCAGCAGCGCTATTGTGATGTCATCGGGGGGCATTGTGACAAGCCGCCAGTGTTCCGTCTCTTCATGTTGTGCACAGTTCAAACGGAAAATACATCAACAGGCAGACTACAGAAAAGCTTACTATCAAAGGTTAGAGGGGGGCTTTCTCAGAGGGCTTTTTACAGTTTTTCTATTCCCAATTAGCCGTTTAAGTGTACTTATTGAAAGTAGTAATTCTTTCATAGGCCGCCCTTTCTTAGTATTTGACGTTCCTTATATTGCGGTATGAGGCTTCGCAGTAGGTTGCAAACATTCATCACCCATGACTGTCCCCAATTGAGCTCAGAAGCTCAATGTCTATCATGACCTCTCTTTTAGAATGTCCAAGAGCAAGCAAACTATTCCTCCAGGAGAGGGCGCCAACAGACTACTAAAGAGATCATCATTACTCAAAGAAAACCCCAAAAACCAATGCATGATAGGAATAAACAGGTAACTTTCTTTGGAGTGGAAGCGGAGAGATCGCACCAGATGCCAATTCTAGATGTTATCACACCTGTGGTCACTGCAGCAGCAGGTGAATCCACTTTGTCCAAAAGGGATCTATTCCATTCAATTGCAAATGATCTAGATAAGACAGAGAACTGCAGCACGGGGACATAGCCGAGTTGGTCAGGTTGAGTGGTGATGAGTTTGCTATTTGGATGAATAAAGAAAGTCAAAAGTGTGAAAGATAAAAAACAAAAGGAGGAAGTGTGAAAAGTGAATGGGCCAAATTGAGGTGCATATGAAGACGTATGCTTTCTTCCAATTCATTAAATCGGGCTAATATGAATCAGGTGAATTGAGTTCTGCTTTTGGAAACTGGGTTAAGAAGGGGTGCACCGTTCCTGGAGGTACTGCAATACCAGGTCAATGCGTGGAGTGGACAGAGCAAGCTCTTTTTCCATCTCCCTGTTCTAAAAATCCATTTAATATATGGTCCCCAGATAGGGGACGTATCAGATATTAAACTGATAAGAACAGATTTGATTTAACAGCATCTTTATTATCATGCACTACTCACAAAAAGGTAACAAACCGTGTACAGTGCCGCAGCCCCGTACACACAGAAATATACAATCATTCTTACATAGCCATAGAGTACGACGCACTAAACTATACATCACGCTCCTATGCTATCCATAACACTCAAGCTGAAAGAAAAAGTTAGACAATAAATAACGACGAACCGGCGGTTGGGGGGTGGGGGTAGGGGAAAAGGGGGGTAGGGTGGGGAGATCACAGGCCCGAAGCTTTATTGAAAGACGCACATAACGGGAAAAGGAGGGAGGGGGCATTGAAGAGGTTTAAACCTCCTCCTCGGCGCTGTCGTCCGGACTGTCCATGATGGAATAGTCTCTGAGCAGGCTGTGGATCAGCCTGCGGCAATCCTGGATAGACATCCTCTCCCTCTTCAAGATGAGCCGGTTCCTGGCGACCCAAATAGCGTCCTTAAAGCAGTTCATAAGGCGCCAAGCCTCCTGGATGGCTCCAACGGTGTGAGTCCCAGGGAAGAGTCCATAAAGTACGGAATGGTATGATAGGCTCCCTCTGGGGACGGAGTTCCTCAGGTCATCCTCCAGGGCAACCAACAGGCGCTGTGCAAAACGGCAGTCCCAAAAGGCGTGCAGCGATGTTTCCTCCACGAAGGGGCACCTTGGGCAGTACCGGGTTTTGCACAGGTTCCGGGCGTGCATGAATGACCGGACGGGCAGTCCGCCCTGTATCGCCATCCATGACAAGTCCTTGTGCCCGTTGGTCAATCCAGCCGATGACACGTTTGTCCAAACAGTCTCCAGTGTGTCGTGATGAAGTCCTGGAATGTTCTCCATTTCGTCCTTGGCTCTGATGAGTTTGTGGATAGTCTTTGGCTTCCAAAAATCAGGCTTGAGTCCCTCCAGTTGGTGTTCCTTCACAAACCGAACCACGTCTCCGTAGAACCATGGCGTCGTCCAGTTGTAGGGGAAGGAGCTGTCCCACTTGTCCCAGCCTAACCGTCTCCAAAGGGGGAGCAGGAAGAAGCGAGACATGGACCCACCCGCGGAACCTCTCTTGACTCGCAGAGTTCGGCGAACGCAGTCACATACGAAGGAGGATCGCAGGAGGGTGGGGATATCGGGTACGCCCTTCCCACCCTTGCGAGGATCCTTGTACATGATGCTCCGCTTTACTCTGTCCATCTTGGATCCCCAGACAAAACGAAACACCGTCCTGGTAATGGCCCTGCACACGGTGGCAAGGGGGGGCCAGGCCTGGGCCGTGTACTGCAGCACGGGCAGTACCTCGTTACGCAGGACCAGTGCTTTGCCCTCACAGGTGAGGCGTCTGAGGCTCCAGAGACCGATCCGTTGGGTGATCTTGGTCAAGCGTTCCTCCCAGGACTTGAGGGCTGCTCCTTCCTTCCCAAACCAGACTCCAAGAACCTTGATGAAATCCGGCTGGATGCTGAAAGGGAAGGGGGCGGAAGAGGCCGGCTGCCAGTCCCCGAAGAGCATGGCTTCCGACTTCCCGCAGTTGACTTTGGCTCCCGAAGCCCGTCCGAAGGTCTCACAGGTCTGGACGAGGGTGTCGACTGAGCGCCGGTCCGCGCAGAAGACGGTCACGTCGTCCATGTAGAGCGAGCACTTGACCTCGAAGCGTTCTGGTCCTGGTGCAGTGATCCCTCTGATCTCTCCATTCCGCCGGATAGCCTCTGCAAAGAGTTCTATAACACAAACAAAAAGAAGAGGTGACAGAGGACAGCCTTGTCTGACCCCTGAGAGGACCGGGAAGGGGTCAGTCTTCCAGCCGTTTACCAACACCGAGCTGTGAATATCAAAATACATTAGTTGGACATACAAGCAAAACATGTTACCCAAACCTAACCTGTGCAGAGCTTTGCCCAGGAACTCATGGGAAACACGGTCGAAGGCCTTTTCCTGATCCAACGAGATCAGGGCTGCGTGCACCCGGCGGGCTTTGATGTACTCGACCGTGTCCCGCATGAGAGCCAGGCTGTCTGCGATGCGACGTCCGGGGATGCCGCAGGTCTGATCCGGGTGGATGATCCGTCCGATAACAGTCTTCAATCTCGTTGCCATCGTCTTGGCCAGGATCTTGTAGTCGACGTTCAGAAGGGTGATGGGACGCCAATTCTTCAGGTCGCACCTCTCTCCTCTACGCTTGTACAGGATCGTGACCATTCCTTCCCTCAGAGATGGAGGCATTCTGCCCTCCACCACCATCTCCTCATACAGCCCTAACAGGTCCGGACAGATTAGGTCTCCCAGCGCTACATAGAGCTCTGCTGGGAGGCCGTCACTGCCCGGTGTCCTGCCAGAACTAAAGGATTTGGCGGCCGAGAGCAGCTCGTCCACCGTCAGAGGAACATCCATGGCCGCCGCGTCTGCAGGGTCAAGATGGTTAGTGATACCTGACAGGAACTTATCGGCGGCCTCGGGGTCAGTAGTCTTGCGGGCGTAGAGTTCGCTGTAGAAGTCGCTGACGACCTTCATCACGTTCTCTTTCCCGCGTCGCATGCTTCCACTCTCGTCTCGTAGTTCATTCATGGGCGTGTGACCGGCGTGGAGTTTCCTGAAAAAGAACGAGTTACATTTCTCACCCTTCTCCAGGTTCTCCACTTTGGAACGGAAGACAATTCGCTCGGACTCCTCCTCGAAGTGCCTTTTCAGGCTCCTCTTAGTCTCCTCCAGCTCCTCTCTCACGTCCCAGCCGCATCGAAGAAGGTCCTGCAGGGAACGCAGCTCACGCTGGAGTCTCCTGAAGTCCCTCCTCTTCAGACACGCCTGTTGTTGACTCTTTGCCTAAAAGAAGAAACGGAACTCGAGTTTAACGTATTCCCACCAGTCAGAAACAGACTGGAAGCCCGCCTTGTAGGCCCGCCACGTGGAGTAGGCAGCTCTAAGCTCCTCCAGAATCTCACCCTTTTCCAGCAGAGAGCAGTTCAGCTTCCAGGAGCCCGGGCCAATGGGGAAGCCATGGCCCAGCACACCTTGAAAGTGAATGGCTCTGTGGTCAGAGAAGAAGCAGGGGACCATCGAGTGCCCACTCCGCCCAACCGCCCGAGAGGTAAACACAAAGTCAATCCTGGAACGCAGCGAGCCATCGGATCGGCACCATGAATAGTTCACGGATCCGTGTCCGATGGAGCCAACAACGTCCACAAGAGAGGCTTCGGTCACCATCTCAATGAGCAGTTTGGATGTGACGTCCAACTTGGCAGCCGTTCCAGAACTGCGTCCATCCTCCTCAATCGGGCAGTTGAAATCCCCGGCCATCACTACCGTCCTGGCGGTAGCGAGCTGAGGGCGCAGGGCTTGGAGGAGCTCCAGTCGATCGCTCTTCACAGGAGAAGCATACACATTGATGAACCTGACAGGTTCTCCCGCCCAGGTGCCATCCACGAGCAGTAACCTGCCGCAGACGATTTCCTGAACAGAGTCCAATGTGAAGGCGCTTCCCCTGATCAGCACGGCGACCCCCGCGGACCTACAGTCGCCTCCGCCGGACCAGTAGGATGGGCCATGGGTCCACTCCCTGGCCAGATGGTTGAAGGACCTAGAGGAGGGAAGGGAGCATTCCTGCAGGAAAAATACATCACTAGACTGAGTGTTAAGGAACGCAAAAATTGTCTGACGTCGGAACTTGTCTCTGATGCTCCTAACATTAATGGAAAAGATGTTAATGTTAGCAGTCATTGGAGGAAAGAGAAAGTTAGCGCAGGCGGTGTGCCTTAGTTACCACTCCGGTCGGGCGGTTCTTCCTCTTTGGCACCTGCTGGTAAGGGTATCTCAAGCAGACCCTCTTCTTCTAGCTGATCGAGCAGGGATGGTGCCTCAGTGGCTTCCGACTCCTCCATTTCTTCTTCGGCCACAAGGGACTCCACCATCTGCTCCAACACGTCCGGTTCTGGGAGGAGGCCATCCTCCTCTTCCTGGGGTGGATTGGGATCCACAATGAACAGCTTGGAAGGTTCTGCGACAGGACTATCTTCCACCTTCCTTTTCCTTTGGCCTGTACCTGAGGAGACAAGAGCTGGAAAATCCTCCTCGGTGAAAAGTGCAAGAGTGCTGAGGCCCTCTGCTCTCATGGTCTGGGGAGGGAGAGTGGGCTTTGGGGGGGGGTGAGGAGACCGACTGAGGAGTAGGGAAATGAGGTGGAGGTAGTGGAATCCTCAGTGGGGTTGGCCGGGGGGGAGGGGTTTGGACAGGGGTGACAGGGGGGGGGACCAGGGAGGGGGCAACAGTTTTTTTACCCTTCTTTTTCCTGGACTCCGTGGCTGCTGGGGCATCGGCTGGAGCCACGGTCGCCGTGTTCTTGGCCGCCTTGTCCTTGGCCTCTGTGGCCTTGGTCGTAGCTGCCTTGGTCGACGAAGCTGTGACTACCCGATACTGGGTCACCGCGGCAACCCTTGCCCAGGATTTCTCCCGCTGTGGGCAGTCCTTGTAAAGGTGGTCCGCCTGTCCACATAGGTTGCAAGTCTTCTTCTTTGGGCAGTCCTTGGAGCTGTGTCCCGTCACCCGGCAAACCCTGCAGGCGTCCTCCTTGCAGGTCTTCATCGAATGCCCTTTCCCGCCACATTTCCTGCAGTTGTGTGGCATGTCCGGGTAGTAGATGAGACCAAAGGAGTTTCCCAGAGAGAATGTCGGGGGCAGGTGCTGGAGACCATCCTCGGATGCTGGTTCCCTGTAGAGTCGAACGGTTACTGACCACTTACCCGTCCAGAATCCGTTGCCGTTAAGGATGTGGGATGGTTCCCTCACCACTGTGCAGAGACGTCCCAGGAACGTGGAGATGTCTCTTCCTGGGGTGTGCGGGTTCCGCATGGAGACCGTGATCCTCTTCTCATCCCTCTGTATAGGACAGGATCCTAAAAAAGAATGAAAAGGGGAGTCCGGCATCGCTGCGTTCATCGCCTCCCAGTATCTCCTGCAGGCATTCACCGTGGCAAAGGTTACCAGAAAAATGCCAGTCATGAAGGTCTGGACACTCAGGGTTTCCGCCCTGGAGAAGCCCTGATCCAGAATCATCTTCTTGCAGAACACGTCGCTGGACATGTCCGGCAACCTACCATCCACCGCCTTTAGCTTCAGGGCGACCGTCTGCCGCATCCAAGGCTCCAGGGTTGGAGCCTTTTCAGGCGGCGTCCGGGCTCCCTCCGGCTGGCTGGCGTCGGAGGTAGGGGCCTCTTGGGCCGAAGAAGCCTCTGGATGAGCCTTCCTGGAGGTCCCTGGGTCCTGAGCCTTCTTGGCTGCCTTCTCTGGCTTGCTTGCCATGGCTGGTTCCTGCTTGAGTTCCCGGAGCTGGATCTTGGATTCTTCTCCGGGTGTCTTCTCCCGCTGTGTTCCTCCTCGAAGTTCCTCTGGTCTCCCCAAGTCTTCTCCGAGCCTTCGTCTTCTTGCTTCTTTCTTCCAAGCTCTTCTTCCGTCCGATCTCCCTCTTCCGGTCTCGGCTGGGCTTCGGAGCTTGTCTCCCTGATCGTCTCTCGTCAAGTGTAGCTAGCTCAGTTTGTTCTGATAAGAACAGATACTACACTTGATCTTAGCCAAAAGGCCGAGAAGCGATAACCAGAATTGGTTTGGGCCTCGAGTGGCACCCTGGCCTATGCCGGACACATCTTAGGGAGAGAGAGCGAGAGGGAGACAAACCCACGCCTACACAAGACATTTTGTCACCCAAGCCAACCCTTGAAAAGGCTGCTTTGCAGAGCCAAAACAAGAAGAATGGTGCGTTTTGCAGCCGCCGCCCACTGCAATGAATCTGAATAACTCCTCCTTTAGGGCGCAAGCAACTCCCCTCCCCCTTGCAGTCTTTCCAATTCACGATACAAAAAGACGGACAGGACAGGTTGCCTGACTTTCCGTCACTGCCACCCTTTGCCATCCTTACCCGTAGAAAGCCCTTTCATCATCCCCAAACCCTAATCTTTTCCCTTTCCTTCCCAGCCCCCAAACCCTGCCCTCTGTACCTTTCTCACCACCCGCTTCCCTTCTCCTGTCATCCCCCTACCACCCGGGAAAAAAAGAGATTGCCCCCTCCTTCCACTAGCCCACCCTCCCACCCAAAGAACAACTTCTTCTGCGCAGCTTGTTTTCTAGGCAGCAGCGCTATTGTGATGTCATCGGGGGGCATTGTGACAAGCCGCCAGTGTTCCGTCTCTTCATGTTGTGCACAGTTCAAACGGAAAATACATCAACAGGCAGACTACAGAAAAGCTTACTATCAAAGGTTAGAGGGGGGCTTTCTCAGAGGGCTTTTTACAGTTTTTCTATTCCCAATTAGCCGTTTAAGTGTACTTATTGAAAGTAGTAATTCTTTCATAGGCCGCCCTTTCTTAGTATTTGACGTTCCTTATATTGCGGTATGAGGCTTCGCAGTAGGTTGCAAACATTCATCACCCATGACTGTCCCCAATTGAGCTCAGAAGCTCAATGTCTATCATGACCTCTCTTTTAGAATGTCCAAGAGCAAGCAAACTATTCCTCCAGGAGAGGGCGCCAACAGACTACTAAAGAGATCATCATTACTCAAAGAAAACCCCAAAAACCAATGCATGATAGGAATAAACAGGTAACTTTCTTTGGAGTGGAAGCGGAGAGATCGCACCAGATGCCAATTCTAGATGTTATCACACCTGTGGTCACTGCAGCAGCAGGTGAATCCACTTTGTCCAAAAGGGATCTATTCCATTCAATTGCAAATGATCTAGATAAGACAGAGAACTGCAGCACGGGGACATAGCCGAGTTGGTCAGGTTGAGTGGTGATGAGTTTGCTATTTGGATGAATAAAGAAAGTCAAAAGTGTGAAAGATAAAAAACAAAAGGAGGAAGTGTGAAAAGTGAATGGGCCAAGTTGAGGTGCATATGAAGACGTATGCTTTCTTCCAATTCATTAAATCGGGCTAATATGAATCAGGTGAATTGAGTTCTGCTTTTGGAAACTGGGTTAAGAAGGGGTGCACCGTTCCTGGAGGTACTGCAATACCAGGTCAATGCGTGGAGTGGACAGAGCAAGCTCTTTTTCCATCTCCCTGTTCTAAAAATCCATTTAATATATGGTCCCCAGATAGGGGACGTATCAGATATTAAACTGATAAGAACAGATACTACACTTGATCTTAGCCAAAAGGCCGAGAAGCGATAACCAGAATTGGTTTGGGCCTCGAGTGGCACCCTGGCCTATGCCGGACACATCTTAGGGAGAGAGAGCGAGAGGGAGACAAACCCACGCCTACACAAGACATTTTGTCACCCAAGCCAACCCTTGAAAAGGCTGCTTTGCAGAGCCAAAACAAGAAGAATGGTGCGTTTTGCAGCCGCCGCCCACTGCAATGAATCTGAATAACTCCTCCTTTAGGGCGCAAGCAACTCCCCTCCCCCTTGCAGTCTTTCCAATTCACGATACAAAAAGACGGACAGGACAGGTTGCCTGACTTTCCGTCACTGCCACCCTTTGCCATCCTTACCCGTAGAAAGCCCTTTCATCATCCCCAAACCCTAATCTTTTCCCTTTCCTTCCCAGCCCCCAAACCCTGCCCTCTGTACCTTTCTCACCACCCGCTTCCCTTCTCCTGTCATCCCCCTACCACCCGGGAAAAAAAGAGATTGCCCCCTCCTTCCACTAGCCCACCCTCCCACCCAAAGAACAACTTCTTCTGCGCAGCTTGTTTTCTAGGCAGCAGCGCTATTGTGATGTCATCGGGGGGCATTGTGACAAGCCGCCAGTGTTCCGTCTCTTCATGTTGTGCACAGTTCAAACGGAAAATACATCAACAGGCAGACTACAGAAAAGCTTACTATCAAAGGTTAGAGGGGGGCTTTCTCAGAGGGCTTTTTACAGTTTTTCTATTCCCAATTAGCCGTTTAAGTGTACTTATTGAAAGTAGTAATTCTTTCATAGGCCGCCCTTTCTTAGTATTTGACGTTCCTTATATTGCGGTATGAGGCTTCGCAGTAGGTTGCAAACATTCATCACCCATGACTGTCCCCAATTGAGCTCAGAAGCTCAATGTCTATCATGACCTCTCT
Organism: Anomaloglossus baeobatrachus; assembly: GCF_048569485.1. Taxonomy (NCBI): domain Eukaryota; kingdom Metazoa; phylum Chordata; class Amphibia; order Anura; family Aromobatidae; genus Anomaloglossus; species Anomaloglossus baeobatrachus. The sequence continues at coordinate 87,594 of NW_027442386.1, forward strand.
TTTAGAATGTCCAAGAGCAAGCAAACTATTCCTCCAGGAGAGGGCGCCAACAGACTACTAAAGAGATCATCATTACTCAAAGAAAACCCCAAAAACCAATGCATGATAGGAATAAACAGGTAACTTTCTTTGGAGTGGAAGCGGAGAGATCGCACCAGATGCCAATTCTAGATGTTATCACACCTGTGGTCACTGCAGCAGCAGGTGAATCCACTTTGTCCAAAAGGGATCTATTCCATTCAATTGCAAATGATCTAGATAAGACAGAGAACTGCAGCACGGGGACATAGCCGAGTTGGTCAGGTTGAGTGGTGATGAGTTTGCTATTTGGATGAATAAAGAAAGTCAAAAGTGTGAAAGATAAAAAACAAAAGGAGGAAGTGTGAAAAGTGAATGGGCCAAATTGAGGTGCATATGAAGACGTATGCTTTCTTCCAATTCATTAAATCGGGCTAATATGAATCAGGTGAATTGAGTTCTGCTTTTGGAAACTGGGTTAAGAAGGGGTGCACCGTTCCTGGAGGTACTGCAATACCAGGTCAATGCGTGGAGTGGACAGAGCAAGCTCTTTTTCCATCTCCCTGTTCTAAAAATCCATTTAATATATGGTCCCCAGATAGGGGACGTATCAGATATTAAACTGATAAGAACAGATACTACACTTGATCTTAGCCAAAAGGCCGAGAAGCGATAACCAGAATTGGTTTGGGCCTCGAGTGGCACCCTGGCCTATGCCGGACACATCTTAGGGAGAGAGAGCGAGAGGGAGACAAACCCACGCCTACACAAGACATTTTGTCACCCAAGCCAACCCTTGAAAAGGCTGCTTTGCAGAGCCAAAACAAGAAGAATGGTGCGTTTTGCAGCCGCCGCCCACTGCAATGAATCTGAATAACTCCTCCTTTAGGGCGCAAGCAACTCCCCTCCCCCTTGCAGTCTTTCCAATTCACGATACAAAAAGACGGACAGGACAGGTTGCCTGACTTTCCGTCACTGCCACCCTTTGCCATCCTTACCCGTAGAAAGCCCTTTCATCATCCCCAAACCCTAATCTTTTCCCTTTCCTTCCCAGCCCCCAAACCCTGCCCTCTGTACCTTTCTCACCACCCCGCTTCCCTTCTCCTGTCATCCCCCTACCACCCGGGAAAAAAAGAGATTGCCCCCTCCTTCCACTAGCCCACCCTCCCACCCAAAGAACAACTTCTTCTGCGCAGCTTGTTTTCTAGGCAGCAGCGCTATTGTGATGTCATCGGGGGGCATTGTGACAAGCCGCCAGTGTTCCGTCTCTTCATGTTGTGCACAGTTCAAACGGAAAATACATCAACAGGCAGACTACAGAAAAGCTTACTATCAAAGGTTAGAGGGGGGCTTTCTCAGAGGGCTTTTTACAGTTTTTCTATTCCCAATTAGCCGTTTAAGTGTACTTATTGAAAGTAGTAATTCTTTCATAGGCCGCCCTTTCTTAGTATTTGACGTTCCTTATATTGCGGTATGAGGCTTCGCAGTAGGTTGCAAACATTCATCACCCATGACTGTCCCCAATTGAGCTCAGAAGCTCAATGTCTATCATGACCTCTCTTTTAGAATGTCCAAGAGCAAGCAAACTATTCCTCCAGGAGAGGGCGCCAACAGACTACTAAAGAGATCATCATTACTCAAAGAAAACCCCAAAAACCAATGCATGATAGGAATAAACAGGTAACTTTCTTTGGAGTGGAAGCGGAGAGATCGCACCAGATGCCAATTCTAGATGTTATCACACCTGTGGTCACTGCAGCAGCAGGTGAATCCACTTTGTCCAAAAGGGATCTATTCCATTCAATTGCAAATGATCTAGATAAGACAGAGAACTGCAGCACGGGGACATAGCCGAGTTGGTCAGGTTGAGTGGTGATGAGTTTGCTATTTGGATGAATAAAGAAAGTCAAAAGTGTGAAAGATAAAAAACAAAAGGAGGAAGTGTGAAAAGTGAATGGGCCAAATTGAGGTGCATATGAAGACGTATGCTTTCTTCCAATTCATTAAATCGGGCTAATATGAATCAGGTGAATTGAGTTCTGCTTTTGGAAACTGGGTTAAGAAGGGGTGCACCGTTCCTGGAGGTACTGCAATACCAGGTCAATGCGTGGAGTGGACAGAGCAAGCTCTTTTTCCATCTCCCTGTTCTAAAAATCCATTTAATATATGGTCCCCAGATAGGGGACGTATCAGATATTAAACTGATAAGAACAGATTTTTGATTTAATGAAGCTTTCCAAAGCACCACAAAAAATGCATGACCGAAGTCACACCAAAAACAGTGCAAAGGCTAGGATTCGTGTGGACCCCACCGTGAGGAGAGGGTCCCCAAAAATCAACCCCGTCCCTCCGAGCCAGAAGGCCACAGCAAGGGTCAGGGATCTTCGGTGCTCCCCCAAGCCGAAGCCTGGTTGAGCCTTGTCGTTGCTCCCAGCGTCCACCCAGGCATCTTACCCAAGTGGAGTAGAGAGCTACTAGTTGTTGGTTTCGCAGCCGAAACTGCCCGGACCGTCAACCGGTGTTGGTTTCTCAGCCCAAGGCTAACCGGACCTCCAACCGGGTGTTGGTTTCTCAGCCGAAGCTGACCCAGACCTCCAACCGGGTGTTGGTTTCTCAGCCGAAGCTGACCCAGACCTCCAATCGGGTGTTGGTTTCTCAGCCCAAAGCTGACCAGACCTCCGACCGGGATTATAAAAATTTCCCTTCCTAGCCAGAAGGCCGGGATAGGGTAATATGCTCAAAAAGTATGAAAAGGCAAGGTACGGTGTGCTACAGAGCCCAAGGCTTGCCGGGGTCCCAAGCCAGCAAGCTCAGACTCACTCCAGGGTCGTCAGTCCTGGGGCACGTTGTACCATAGCCCCCCACCCTTACTCAGTCTAATAGCCTCGATCCTGGTAGGGCCATGTTTTCCTCTAGATGAATATACTGTCCACCCAGAGTACTAGCAAGCGCAACCTTCCAGTGTGCATTGTATCATTGTACTAAGGTGGCCTGGAGCTTAAACCACCTCTTCGAACAACACTACACTTGATCTTAGCCAAAAGGCCGAGAAGCGATAACCAGAATTGGTTTGGGCCTCGAGTGGCACCCTGGCCTATGCCGGACACATCTTAGGGAGAGAGAGCGAGAGGGAGACAAACCCACGCCTACACAAGACATTTTGTCACCCAAGCCAACCCTTGAAAAGGCTGCTTTGCAGAGCCAAAACAAGAAGAATGGTGCGTTTTGCAGCCGCCGCCCACTGCAATGAATCTGAATAACTCCTCCTTTAGGGCGCAAGCAACTCCCCTCCCCCTTGCAGTCTTTCCAATTCACGATACAAAAAGACGGACAGGACAGGTTGCCTGACTTTCCGTCACTGCCACCCTTTGCCATCCTTACCCGTAGAAAGCCCTTTCATCATCCCCAAACCCTAATCTTTTCCCTTTCCTTCCCAGCCCCCAAACCCTGCCCTCTGTACCTTTCTCACCACCCGCTTCCCTTCTCCTGTCATCCCCCTACCACCCGGGAAAAAAAGAGATTGCCCCCTCCTTCCACTAGCCCACCCTCCCACCCAAAGAACAACTTCTTCTGCGCAGCTTGTTTTCTAGGCAGCAGCGCTATTGTGATGTCATCGGGGGGCATTGTGACAAGCCGCCAGTGTTCCGTCTCTTCATGTTGTGCACAGTTCAAACGGAAAATACATCAACAGGCAGACTACAGAAAAGCTTACTATCAAAGGTTAGAGGGGGGCTTTCTCAGAGGGCTTTTTACAGTTTTTCTATTCCCAATTAGCCGTTTAAGTGTACTTATTGAAAGTAGTAATTCTTTCATAGGCCGCCCTTTCTTAGTATTTGACGTTCCTTATATTGCGGTATGAGGCTTCGCAGTAGGTTGCAAACATTCATCACCCATGACTGTCCCCAATTGAGCTCAGAAGCTCAATGTCTATCATGACCTCTCTTTTAGAATGTCCAAGAGCAAGCAAACTATTCCTCCAGGAGAGGGCGCCAACAGACTACTAAAGAGATCATCATTACTCAAAGAAAACCCCAAAAACCAATGCATGATAGGAATAAACAGGTAACTTTCTTTGGAGTGGAAGCGGAGAGATCGCACCAGATGCCAATTCTAGATGTTATCACACCTGTGGTCACTGCAGCAGCAGGTGAATCCACTTTGTCCAAAAGGGATCTATTCCATTCAATTGCAAATGATCTAGATAAGACAGAGAACTGCAGCACGGGGACATAGCCGAGTTGGTCAGGTTGAGTGGTGATGAGTTTGCTATTTGGATGAATAAAGAAAGTCAAAAGTGTGAAAGATAAAAAACAAAAGGAGGAAGTGTGAAAAGTGAATGGGCCAAATTGAGGTGCATATGAAGACGTATGCTTTCTTCCAATTCATTAAATCGGGCTAATATGAATCAGGTGAATTGAGTTCTGCTTTTGGAAACTGGGTTAAGAAGGGGTGCACCGTTCCTGGAGGTACTGCAATACCAGGTCAATGCGTGGAGTGGACAGAGCAAGCTCTTTTTCCATCTCCCTGTTCTAAAAATCCATTTAATATATGGTCCCCAGATAGGGGACGTATCAGATATTAAACTGATAAGAACAGATACTACACTTGATCTTAGCCAAAAGGCCGAGAAGCGATAACCAGAATTGGTTTGGGCCTCGAGTGGCACCCTGGCCTATGCCGGACACATCTTAGGGAGAGAGAGCGAGAGGGAGACAAACCCACGCCTACACAAGACATTTTGTCACCCAAGCCAACCCTTGAAAAGGCTGCTTTGCAGAGCCAAAACAAGAAGAATGGTGCGTTTTGCAGCCGCCGCCCACTGCAATGAATCTGAATAACTCCTCCTTTAGGGCGCAAGCAACTCCCCTCCCCCTTGCAGTCTTTCCAATTCACGATACAAAAAGACGGACAGGACAGGTTGCCTGACTTTCCGTCACTGCCACCCTTTGCCATCCTTACCCGTAGAAAGCCCTTTCATCATCCCCAAACCCTAATCTTTTCCCTTTCCTTCCCAGCCCCCAAACCCTGCCCTCTGTACCTTTCTCACCACCCGCTTCCCTTCTCCTGTCATCCCCCTACCACCCGGGAAAAAAAGAGATTGCCCCCTCCTTCCACTAGCCCACCCTCCCACCCAAAGAACAACTTCTTCTGCGCAGCTTGTTTTCTAGGCAGCAGCGCTATTGTGATGTCATCGGGGGGCATTGTGACAAGCCGCCAGTGTTCCGTCTCTTCATGTTGTGCACAGTTCAAACGGAAAATACATCAACAGGCAGACTACAGAAAAGCTTACTATCAAAGGTTAGAGGGGGGCTTTCTCAGAGGGCTTTTTACAGTTTTTCTATTCCCAATTAGCCGTTTAAGTGTACTTATTGAAAGTAGTAATTCTTTCATAGGCCGCCCTTTCTTAGTATTTGACGTTCCTTATATTGCGGTATGAGGCTTCGCAGTAGGTTGCAAACATTCATCACCCATGACTGTCCCCAATTGAGCTCAGAAGCTCAATGTCTATCATGACCTCTCTTTTAGAATGTCCAAGAGCAAGCAAACTATTCCTCCAGGAGAGGGCGCCAACAGACTACTAAAGAGATCATCATTACTCAAAGAAAACCCCAAAAACCAATGCATGATAGGAATAAACAGGTAACTTTCTTTGGAGTGGAAGCGGAGAGATCGCACCAGATGCCAATTCTAGATGTTATCACACCTGTGGTCACTGCAGCAGCAGGTGAATCCACTTTGTCCAAAAGGGATCTATTCCATTCAATTGCAAATGATCTAGATAAGACAGAGAACTGCAGCACGGGGACATAGCCGAGTTGGTCAGGTTGAGTGGTGATGAGTTTGCTATTTGGATGAATAAAGAAAGTCAAAAGTGTGAAAGATAAAAAACAAAAGGAGGAAGTGTGAAAAGTGAATGGGCCAAATTGAGGTGCATATGAAGACGTATGCTTTCTTCCAATTCATTAAATCGGGCTAATATGAATCAGGTGAATTGAGTTCTGCTTTTGGAAACTGGGTTAAGAAGGGGTGCACCGTTCCTGGAGGTACTGCAATACCAGGTCAATGCGTGGAGTGGACAGAGCAAGCTCTTTTTCCATCTCCCTGTTCTAAAAATCCATTTAATATATGGTCCCCAGATAGGGGACGTATCAGATATTAAACTGATAAGAACAGATACTACACTTGATCTTAGCCAAAAGGCCGAGAAGCGATAACCAGAATTGGTTTGGGCCTCGAGTGGCACCCTGGCCTATGCCGGACACATCTTAGGGAGAGAGAGCGAGAGGGAGACAAACCCACGCCTACACAAGACATTTTGTCACCCAAGCCAACCCTTGAAAAGGCTGCTTTGCAGAGCCAAAACAAGAAGAATGGTGCGTTTTGCAGCCGCCGCCCACTGCAATGAATCTGAATAACTCCTCCTTTAGGGCGCAAGCAACTCCCCTCCCCCTTGCAGTCTTTCCAATTCACGATACAAAAAGACGGACAGGACAGGTTGCCTGACTTTCCGTCACTGCCACCCTTTGCCATCCTTACCCGTAGAAAGCCCTTTCATCATCCCCAAACCCTAATCTTTTCCCTTTCCTTCCCAGCCCCCAAACCCTGCCCTCTGTACCTTTCTCACCACCCGCTTCCCTTCTCCTGTCATCCCCCTACCACCCGGGAAAAAAAGAGATTGCCCCCTCCTTCCACTAGCCCACCCTCCCACCCAAAGAACAACTTCTTCTGCGCAGCTTGTTTTCTAGGCAGCAGCGCTATTGTGATGTCATCGGGGGGCATTGTGACAAGCCGCCAGTGTTCCGTCTCTTCATGTTGTGCACAGTTCAAACGGAAAATACATCAACAGGCAGACTACAGAAAAGCTTACTATCAAAGGTTAGAGGGGGGCTTTCTCAGAGGGCTTTTTACAGTTTTTCTATTCCCAATTAGCCGTTTAAGTGTACTTATTGAAAGTAGTAATTCTTTCATAGGCCGCCCTTTCTTAGTATTTGACGTTCCTTATATTGCGGTATGAGGCTTCGCAGTAGGTTGCAAACATTCATCACCCATGACTGTCCCCAATTGAGCTCAGAAGCTCAATGTCTATCATGACCTCTCTTTTAGAATGTCCAAGAGCAAGCAAACTATTCCTCCAGGAGAGGGCGCCAACAGACTACTAAAGAGATCATCATTACTCAAAGAAAACCCCAAAAACCAATGCATGATAGGAATAAACAGGTAACTTTCTTTGGAGTGGAAGCGGAGAGATCGCACCAGATGCCAATTCTAGATGTTATCACACCTGTGGTCACTGCAGCAGCAGGTGAATCCACTTTGTCCAAAAGGGATCTATTCCATTCAATTGCAAATGATCTAGATAAGACAGAGAACTGCAGCACGGGGACATAGCCGAGTTGGTCAGGTTGAGTGGTGATGAGTTTGCTATTTGGATGAATAAAGAAAGTCAAAAGTGTGAAAGATAAAAAACAAAAGGAGGAAGTGTGAAAAGTGAATGGGCCAAATTGAGGTGCATATGAAGACGTATGCTTTCTTCCAATTCATTAAATCGGGCTAATATGAATCAGGTGAATTGAGTTCTGCTTTTGGAAACTGGGTTAAGAAGGGGTGCACCGTTCCTGGAGGTACTGCAATACCAGGTCAATGCGTGGAGTGGACAGAGCAAGCTCTTTTTCCATCTCCCTGTTCTAAAAATCCATTTAATATATGGTCCCCAGATAGGGGACGTATCAGATATTAAACTGATAAGAACAGATACTACACTTGATCTTAGCCAAAAGGCCGAGAAGCGATAACCAGAATTGGTTTGGGCCTCGAGTGGCACCCTGGCCTATGCCGGACACATCTTAGGGAGAGAGAGCGAGAGGGAGACAAACCCACGCCTACACAAGACATTTTGTCACCCAAGCCAACCCTTGAAAAGGCTGCTTTGCAGAGCCAAAACAAGAAGAATGGTGCGTTTTGCAGCCGCCGCCCACTGCAATGAATCTGAATAACTCCTCCTTTAGGGCGCAAGCAACTCCCCTCCCCCTTGCAGTCTTTCCAATTCACGATACAAAAAGACGGACAGGACAGGTTGCCTGACTTTCCGTCACTGCCACCCTTTGCCATCCTTACCCGTAGAAAGCCCTTTCATCATCCCCAAACCCTAATCTTTTCCCTTTCCTTCCCAGCCCCCAAACCCTGCCCTCTGTACCTTTCTCACCACCCGCTTCCCTTCTCCTGTCATCCCCCTACCACCCGGGAAAAAAAGAGATTGCCCCCTCCTTCCACTAGCCCACCCTCCCACCCAAAGAACAACTTCTTCTGCGCAGCTTGTTTTCTAGGCAGCAGCGCTATTGTGATGTCATCGGGGGGCATTGTGACAAGCCGCCAGTGTTCCGTCTCTTCATGTTGTGCACAGTTCAAACGGAAAATACATCAACAGGCAGACTACAGAAAAGCTTACTATCAAAGGTTAGAGGGGGGCTTTCTCAGAGGGCTTTTTACAGTTTTTCTATTCCCAATTAGCCGTTTAAGTGTACTTATTGAAAGTAGTAATTCTTTCATAGGCCGCCCTTTCTTAGTATTTGACGTTCCTTATATTGCGGTATGAGGCTTCGCAGTAGGTTGCAAACATTCATCACCCATGACTGTCCCCAATTGAGCTCAGAAGCTCAATGTCTATCATGACCTCTCTTTTAGAATGTCCAAGAGCAAGCAAACTATTCCTCCAGGAGAGGGCGCCAACAGACTACTAAAGAGATCATCATTACTCAAAGAAAACCCCAAAAACCAATGCATGATAGGAATAAACAGGTAACTTTCTTTGGAGTGGAAGCGGAGAGATCGCACCAGATGCCAATTCTAGATGTTATCACACCTGTGGTCACTGCAGCAGCAGGTGAATCCACTTTGTCCAAAAGGGATCTATTCCATTCAATTGCAAATGATCTAGATAAGACAGAGAACTGCAGCACGGGGACATAGCCGAGTTGGTCAGGTTGAGTGGTGATGAGTTTGCTATTTGGATGAATAAAGAAAGTCAAAAGTGTGAAAGATAAAAAACAAAAGGAGGAAGTGTGAAAAGTGAATGGGCCAAATTGAGGTGCATATGAAGACGTATGCTTTCTTCCAATTCATTAAATCGGGCTAATATGAATCAGGTGAATTGAGTTCTGCTTTTGGAAACTGGGTTAAGAAGGGGTGCACCGTTCCTGGAGGTACTGCAATACCAGGTCAATGCGTGGAGTGGACAGAGCAAGCTCTTTTTCCATCTCCCTGTTCTAAAAATCCATTTAATATATGGTCCCCAGATAGGGGACGTATCAGATATTAAACTGATAAGAACAGATACTACACTTGATCTTAGCCAAAAGGCCGAGAAGCGATAACCAGAATTGGTTTGGGCCTCGAGTGGCACCCTGGCCTATGCCGGACACATCTTAGGGAGAGAGAGCGAGAGGGAGACAAACCCACGCCTACACAAGACATTTTGTCACCCAAGCCAACCCTTGAAAAGGCTGCTTTGCAGAGCCAAAACAAGAAGAATGGTGCGTTTTGCAGCCGCCGCCCACTGCAATGAATCTGAATAACTCCTCCTTTAGGGCGCAAGCAACTCCCCTCCCCCTTGCAGTCTTTCCAATTCACGATACAAAAAGACGGACAGGACAGGTTGCCTGACTTTCCGTCACTGCCACCCTTTGCCATCCTTACCCGTAGAAAGCCCTTTCATCATCCCCAAACCCTAATCTTTTCCCTTTCCTTCCCAGCCCCCAAACCCTGCCCTCTGTACCTTTCTCACCACCCGCTTCCCTTCTCCTGTCATCCCCCTACCACCCGGGAAAAAAAGAGATTGCCCCCTCCTTCCACTAGCCCACCCTCCCACCCAAAGAACAACTTCTTCTGCGCAGCTTGTTTTCTAGGCAGCAGCGCTATTGTGATGTCATCGGGGGGCATTGTGACAAGCCGCCAGTGTTCCGTCTCTTCATGTTGTGCACAGTTCAAACGGAAAATACATCAACAGGCAGACTACAGAAAAGCTTACTATCAAAGGTTAGAGGGGGGCTTTCTCAGAGGGCTTTTTACAGTTTTTCTATTCCCAATTAGCCGTTTAAGTGTACTTATTGAAAGTAGTAATTCTTTCATAGGCCGCCCTTTCTTAGTATTTGACGTTCCTTATATTGCGGTATGAGGCTTCGCAGTAGGTTGCAAACATTCATCACCCATGACTGTCCCCAATTGAGCTCAGAAGCTCAATGTCTATCATGACCTCTCTTTTAGAATGTCCAAGAGCAAGCAAACTATTCCTCCAGGAGAGGGCGCCAACAGACTACTAAAGAGATCATCATTACTCAAAGAAAACCCCAAAAACCAATGCATGATAGGAATAAACAGGTAACTTTCTTTGGAGTGGAAGCGGAGAGATCGCACCAGATGCCAATTCTAGATGTTATCACACCTGTGGTCACTGCAGCAGCAGGTGAATCCACTTTGTCCAAAAGGGATCTATTCCATTCAATTGCAAATGATCTAGATAAGACAGAGAACTGCAGCACGGGGACATAGCCGAGTTGGTCAGGTTGAGTGGTGATGAGTTTGCTATTTGGATGAATAAAGAAAGTCAAAAGTGTGAAAGATAAAAAACAAAAGGAGGAAGTGTGAAAAGTGAATGGGCCAAATTGAGGTGCATATGAAGACGTATGCTTTCTTCCAATTCATTAAATCGGGCTAATATGAATCAGGTGAATTGAGTTCTGCTTTTGGAAACTGGGTTAAGAAGGGGTGCACCGTTCCTGGAGGTACTGCAATACCAGGTCAATGCGTGGAGTGGACAGAGCAAGCTCTTTTTCCATCTCCCTGTTCTAAAAATCCATTTAATATATGGTCCCCAGATAGGGGACGTATCAGATATTAAACTGATAAGAACAGATACTACACTTGATCTTAGCCAAAAGGCCGAGAAGCGATAACCAGAATTGGTTTGGGCCTCGAGTGGCACCCTGGCCTATGCCGGACACATCTTAGGGAGAGAGAGCGAGAGGGAGACAAACCCACGCCTACACAAGACATTTTGTCACCCAAGCCAACCCTTGAAAAGGCTGCTTTGCAGAGCCAAAACAAGAAGAATGGTGCGTTTTGCAGCCGCCGCCCACTGCAATGAATCTGAATAACTCCTCCTTTAGGGCGCAAGCAACTCCCCTCCCCCTTGCAGTCTTTCCAATTCACGATACAAAAAGACGGACAGGACAGGTTGCCTGACTTTCCGTCACTGCCACCCTTTGCCATCCTTACCCGTAGAAAGCCCTTTCATCATCCCCAAACCCTAATCTTTTCCCTTTCCTTCCCAGCCCCCAAACCCTGCCCTCTGTACCTTTCTCACCACCCGCTTCCCTTCTCCTGTCATCCCCCTACCACCCGGGAAAAAAAGAGATTGCCCCCTCCTTCCACTAGCCCACCCTCCCACCCAAAGAACAACTTCTTCTGCGCAGCTTGTTTTCTAGGCAGCAGCGCTATTGTGATGTCATCGGGGGGCATTGTGACAAGCCGCCAGTGTTCCGTCTCTTCATGTTGTGCACAGTTCAAACGGAAAATACATCAACAGGCAGACTACAGAAAAGCTTACTATCAAAGGTTAGAGGGGGGCTTTCTCAGAGGGCTTTTTACAGTTTTTCTATTCCCAATTAGCCGTTTAAGTGTACTTATTGAAAGTAGTAATTCTTTCATAGGCCGCCCTTTCTTAGTATTTGACGTTCCTTATATTGCGGTATGAGGCTTCGCAGTAGGTTGCAAACATTCATCACCCATGACTGTCCCCAATTGAGCTCAGAAGCTCAATGTCTATCATGACCTCTCTTTTAGAATGTCCAAGAGCAAGCAAACTATTCCTCCAGGAGAGGGCGCCAACAGACTACTAAAGAGATCATCATTACTCAAAGAAAACCCCAAAAACCAATGCATGATAGGAATAAACAGGTAACTTTCTTTGGAGTGGAAGCGGAGAGATCGCACCAGATGCCAATTCTAGATGTTATCACACCTGTGGTCACTGCAGCAGCAGGTGAATCCACTTTGTCCAAAAGGGATCTATTCCATTCAATTGCAAATGATCTAGATAAGACAGAGAACTGCAGCACGGGGACATAGCCGAGTTGGTCAGGTTGAGTGGTGATGAGTTTGCTATTTGGATGAATAAAGAAAGTCAAAAGTGTGAAAGATAAAAAACAAAAGGAGGAAGTGTGAAAAGTGAATGGGCCAAATTGAGGTGCATATGAAGACGTATGCTTTCTTCCAATTCATTAAATCGGGCTAATATGAATCAGGTGAATTGAGTTCTGCTTTTGGAAACTGGGTTAAGAAGGGGTGCACCGTTCCTGGAGGTACTGCAATACCAGGTCAATGCGTGGAGTGGACAGAGCAAGCTCTTTTTCCATCTCCCTGTTCTAAAAATCCATTTAATATATGGTCCCCAGATAGGGGACGTATCAGATATTAAACTGATAAGAACAGATACTACACTTGATCTTAGCCAAAAGGCCGAGAAGCGATAACCAGAATTGGTTTGGGCCTCGAGTGGCACCCTGGCCTATGCCGGACACATCTTAGGGAGAGAGAGCGAGAGGGAGACAAACCCACGCCTACACAAGACATTTTGTCACCCAAGCCAACCCTTGAAAAGGCTGCTTTGCAGAGCCAAAACAAGAAGAATGGTGCGTTTTGCAGCCGCCGCCCACTGCAATGAATCTGAATAACTCCTCCTTTAGGGCGCAAGCAACTCCCCTCCCCCTTGCAGTCTTTCCAATTCACGATACAAAAAGACGGACAGGACAGGTTGCCTGACTTTCCGTCACTGCCACCCTTTGCCATCCTTACCCGTAGAAAGCCCTTTCATCATCCCCAAACCCTAATCTTTTCCCTTTCCTTCCCAGCCCCCAAACCCTGCCCTCTGTACCTTTCTCACCACCCGCTTCCCTTCTCCTGTCATCCCCCTACCACCCGGGAAAAAAAGAGATTGCCCCCTCCTTCCACTAGCCCACCCTCCCACCCAAAGAACAACTTCTTCTGCGCAGCTTGTTTTCTAGGCAGCAGCGCTATTGTGATGTCATCGGGGGGCATTGTGACAAGCCGCCAGTGTTCCGTCTCTTCATGTTGTGCACAGTTCAAACGGAAAATACATCAACAGGCAGACTACAGAAAAGCTTACTATCAAAGGTTAGAGGGGGGCTTTCTCAGAGGGCTTTTTACAGTTTTTCTATTCCCAATTAGCCGTTTAAGTGTACTTATTGAAAGTAGTAATTCTTTCATAGGCCGCCCTTTCTTAGTATTTGACGTTCCTTATATTGCGGTATGAGGCTTCGCAGTAGGTTGCAAACATTCATCACCCATGACTGTCCCCAATTGAGCTCAGAAGCTCAATGTCTATCATGACCTCTCTTTTAGAATGTCCAAGAGCAAGCAAACTATTCCTCCAGGAGAGGGCGCCAACAGACTACTAAAGAGATCATCATTACTCAAAGAAAACCCCAAAAACCAATGCATGATAGGAATAAACAGGTAACTTTCTTTGGAGTGGAAGCGGAGAGATCGCACCAGATGCCAATTCTAGATGTTATCACACCTGTGGTCACTGCAGCAGCAGGTGAATCCACTTTGTCCAAAAGGGATCTATTCCATTCAATTGCAAATGATCTAGATAAGACAGAGAACTGCAGCACGGGGACATAGCCGAGTTGGTCAGGTTGAGTGGTGATGAGTTTGCTATTTGGATGAATAAAGAAAGTCAAAAGTGTGAAAGATAAAAAACAAAAGGAGGAAGTGTGAAAAGTGAATGGGCCAAATTGAGGTGCATATGAAGACGTATGCTTTCTTCCAATTCATTAAATCGGGCTAATATGAATCAGGTGAATTGAGTTCTGCTTTTGGAAACTGGGTTAAGAAGGGGTGCACCGTTCCTGGAGGTACTGCAATACCAGGTCAATGCGTGGAGTGGACAGAGCAAGCTCTTTTTCCATCTCCCTGTTCTAAAAATCCATTTAATATATGGTCCCCAGATAGGGGACGTATCAGATATTAAACTGATAAGAACAGATACTACACTTGATCTTAGCCAAAAGGCCGAGAAGCGATAACCAGAATTGGTTTGGGCCTCGAGTGGCACCCTGGCCTATGCCGGACACATCTTAGGGAGAGAGAGCGAGAGGGAGACAAACCCACGCCTACACAAGACATTTTGTCACCCAAGCCAACCCTTGAAAAGGCTGCTTTGCAGAGCCAAAACAAGAAGAATGGTGCGTTTTGCAGCCGCCGCCCACTGCAATGAATCTGAATAACTCCTCCTTTAGGGCGCAAGCAACTCCCCTCCCCCTTGCAGTCTTTCCAATTCACGATACAAAAAGACGGACAGGACAGGTTGCCTGACTTTCCGTCACTGCCACCCTTTGCCATCCTTACCCGTAGAAAGCCCTTTCATCATCCCCAAACCCTAATCTTTTCCCTTTCCTTCCCAGCCCCCAAACCCTGCCCTCTGTACCTTTCTCACCACCCGCTTCCCTTCTCCTGTCATCCCCCTACCACCCGGGAAAAAAAGAGATTGCCCCCTCCTTCCACTAGCCCACCCTCCCACCCAAAGAACAACTTCTTCTGCGCAGCTTGTTTTCTAGGCAGCAGCGCTATTGTGATGTCATCGGGGGGCATTGTGACAAGCCGCCAGTGTTCCGTCTCTTCATGTTGTGCACAGTTCAAACGGAAAATACATCAACAGGCAGACTACAGAAAAGCTTACTATCAAAGGTTAGAGGGGGGCTTTCTCAGAGGGCTTTTTACAGTTTTTCTATTCCCAATTAGCCGTTTAAGTGTACTTATTGAAAGTAGTAATTCTTTCATAGGCCGCCCTTTCTTAGTATTTGACGTTCCTTATATTGCGGTATGAGGCTTCGCAGTAGGTTGCAAACATTCATCACCCATGACTGTCCCCAATTGAGCTCAGAAGCTCAATGTCTATCATGACCTCTCTTTTAGAATGTCCAAGAGCAAGCAAACTATTCCTCCAGGAGAGGGCGCCAACAGACTACTAAAGAGATCATCATTACTCAAAGAAAACCCCAAAAACCAATGCATGATAGGAATAAACAGGTAACTTTCTTTGGAGTGGAAGCGGAGAGATCGCACCAGATGCCAATTCTAGATGTTATCACACCTGTGGTCACTGCAGCAGCAGGTGAATCCACTTTGTCCAAAAGGGATCTATTCCATTCAATTGCAAATGATCTAGATAAGACAGAGAACTGCAGCACGGGGACATAGCCGAGTTGGTCAGGTTGAGTGGTGATGAGTTTGCTATTTGGATGAATAAAGAAAGTCAAAAGTGTGAAAGATAAAAAACAAAAGGAGGAAGTGTGAAAAGTGAATGGGCCAAATTGAGGTGCATATGAAGACGTATGCTTTCTTCCAATTCATTAAATCGGGCTAATATGAATCAGGTGAATTGAGTTCTGCTTTTGGAAACTGGGTTAAGAAGGGGTGCACCGTTCCTGGAGGTACTGCAATACCAGGTCAATGCGTGGAGTGGACAGAGCAAGCTCTTTTTCCATCTCCCTGTTCTAAAAATCCATTTAATATATGGTCCCCAGATAGGGGACGTATCAGATATTAAACTGATAAGAACAGATACTACACTTGATCTTAGCCAAAAGGCCGAGAAGCGATAACCAGAATTGGTTTGGGCCTCGAGTGGCACCCTGGCCTATGCCGGACACATCTTAGGGAGAGAGAGCGAGAGGGAGACAAACCCACGCCTACACAAGACATTTTGTCACCCAAGCCAACCCTTGAAAAGGCTGCTTTGCAGAGCCAAAACAAGAAGAATGGTGCGTTTTGCAGCCGCCGCCCACTGCAATGAATCTGAATAACTCCTCCTTTAGGGCGCAAGCAACTCCCCTCCCCCTTGCAGTCTTTCCAATTCACGATACAAAAAGACGGACAGGACAGGTTGCCTGACTTTCCGTCACTGCCACCCTTTGCCATCCTTACCCGTAGAAAGCCCTTTCATCATCCCCAAACCCTAATCTTTTCCCTTTCCTTCCCAGCCCCCCAAACCCTGCCCTCTGTACCTTTCTCACCACCCGCTTCCCTTCTCCTGTCATCCCCCTACCACCCGGGAAAAAAAGAGATTGCCCCCTCCTTCCACTAGCCCACCCTCCCACCCAAAGAACAACTTCTTCTGCGCAGCTTGTTTTTCTAGGCAGCAGCGCTATTGTGATGTCATCGGGGGGCATTGTGACAAGCCGCCAGTGTTTCCGTCTCTTCATGTTGTGCACAGTTCAAACGGAAATACATCAACAGGCAGACTACAGAAAAGCTTACTATCAAAGGTTAGAGGGGGGCTTTCTCAGAGGGCTTTTTACAGTTTTTCTATTCCCAATTAGCCGTTTAAGTGTACTATTGAAAGTAGTAATTCTTCATAGGGCCGCCCTTTCTTAGTATTTGACGTTCCTTATATTGCGGTATGAGGCTTCGCAGTAGGTTGCAAACATTCATCACCCATGACTGTCCCCAATTGAGCTCAGAAGCTCAATGTCTATCATGACCTCTCTTTTAGAATGTCCAAGAGCAAGCAAACTATTCCTCCAGGAGAGGGCGCCAACAGACTACTAAAGAGATCATCATTACTCAAAGAAACCCCAAAAACCAATGCATGATAGGAATAAACAGGTAACTTTCTTTGGAGTGGTAAGCGGAGAGATCGCACCAGATGCCAATTCTAGATGTTATCACACCTGTGGTCACTGCAGCAGCAGGTGGAATCCACTTTGTCCAAAAGGGATCTATTCCATTCAATTGCAAATGATCTAGATAAGACAGAGAACTGCAGCACGGGGACATAGCCGAGTTGGTCAGGTTGAGTGGTGATGAGTTTGCTATTTGGATGAATAAAGAAAGTCAAAAGTGTGAAAGATAAAAAACAAAAGGAGAAGTGTGAAAAGTGAATGGGCCAAATTGAGGTGCATATGAAGACGTATGCTTCTTCCAATTCATTAAATCGGGCTAATATGAATCAGGTGAATTATAGTTCTGCTTTTGGAAACCTGGGTTAAGACGGGGTGCACCGTTCCTGGAGGTACTGCAATACCAGGTCAATGCGTGGAGTGGACAGAGCAAGCTCTTTTCCATCTCCCTGTTCTAAAAATCCATTTAATATATGGTCCCCAGATAGGGGACGTATCAGATATTAAACTGATAAGAACAGATACTACACTTGATCTTAGCCAAAAGGCCGAGAAGCGATAACCAGAATTGGTTTGGGCCTCGAGTGGCACCCTGGCCTATGCGGACACATCTTAGGGAGAGAGAGCGAGAGGGAGACAAACCCACGCCTACACAAGACATTTTGTCACCCAAGCCAACCCTTGAAAAGGCTGCTTTGCAGAGCCAAAACAAGAAGAATGGTGCGTTTTTGCAGCCGCCGCCCACTGCAATGAATCTGAATAACTCCTCCTTTAGGGCGCAAGCAACTCCCCTCCCCCTTGCAGTCTTTCCAATTCTCGATACAAAAAGACGGACAGGACAGGTTGCCTGACTTTCCGTCACTGCCACCCTTTGCCATCCTTACCCGTAGAAAGCCTTTCATCATCCCCAAACCCTAATCTTTTCCCTTTCCCTTCCCAGCCCCCAAACCCTGCCCTCTGTACCTTTCTCCACCACCCGCTTCCCTTCCCTGTCATCCCCCTACCACCCGGGGAAAAAAAGAGATTGCCCCCTCCTTCCACTAGCCCACCCTCCCACCCAAAGAACAACTTCTTCTGCGCAGCTTGTTTTCTAGGCAGCAGCGCTATTGTGATGTCATCGGGGGGCATTGTGACAAGCCGCCAGTGTTCCGTCTCTTCATGTTGTGCACAGTTCAAACGGAAAATACATCAACAGGCAGACTACAGAAAAGCTTACTATCAAAGGTTAGAGGGGGGCTTTCTCAGAGGGCCTTTTACAGTTTTTCTATTCCCAATTAGCCGTTTAAGTGTACTTATTGAAAGTAGTAATTCTTTCATAGGCCGCCCTTTCTTAGTATTTGACGTTCCTTATATTGCGGTATGAGGCTTCGCAGTAGGTTGCAAACATTCATCACCCATGACTGTCCCCAATTGAGCTCAGAAGCTCAATGTCTATCATGACCTCTCTTTTAGAATGTCAAGAGCAAGCAAACTATTCCTCCAGGAGAGGGCGCCAACAGACTACTAAAGAGATCATCATTACTCAAGGAAAACCCCAAAAACCAATGCATGATAGGAATAAACAGGTAACTTTCTTTGGAGTGGAAGCGGAGAGATCGCACCAGATGCCAATTCTAGATGTTATCACACCTGTGGTCACTGCAGCAGCAGGTGAATCCACTTTGTCCAAAAGGGATCTATTCCATTCAATTGCAAATGATCTAGATAAGACAGAGAACTGCAGCACGGGGACATAGCCGAGTTGGTCAGGTTGAGTGGTGATGAGTTTGCTATTTGGATGAATAAAGAAAGTCAAAAGTGTGAAAGATAAAAAACAAAAGGAGGAAGTGTGAAAAGTGAATGGGCCAAATTGAGGTGCATATGATGACGTATGCTTTCTTCCAATTCATTAAATCGGGCTAATATGAATCAGGTGAATTGAGTTCTGCTTTTGGAAACTGGGTTAAGAAGGGGTGCACCGTTCCTGGAGGTACTGCAATACCAGGTCAATGCGTGGAGTGGACAGAGCAAGCTCTTTTTCCATCTCCCTGTTCTAAAAATCCATTTAATATATGGTCCCCAGATAGGGGACGTATCAGATATTAAACTGATAAGAACAGATACTACACTTGATCTTAGCCAAAAGGCCGAGAAGCGATAACCAGAATTGGTTTGGGCCTCGAGTGGCACCCTGGCCTATGCCGGACACATCTTAGGGAGAGAGAGCGAGAGGGAGACAAACCCACGCCTACACAAGACATTTTGTCACCCAAGCCAACCCTTGAAAAGGCTGCTTTGCAGAGCCAAAACAAGAAGAATGGTGCGTTTTGCAGCCGCCGCCCACTGCAATGAATCTGAATAACTCCTCCTTTAGGGCGCAAGCAACTCCCCTCCCCCTTGCAGTCTTTCCAATTCACGATACAAAAAGACGGACAGGACAGGTTGCCTGACTTTCCGTCACTGCCACCCTTTGCCATCCTTACCCGTAGAAAGCCCTTTCATCATCCCCAAACCCTAATCTTTTCCCTTTCCTTCCAGCCCCCAAACCCTGCCCTCTGTACCTTTCTCACCACCGCTTCCCTTCTCCTGTCATCCCCCTACCACCCGGGAAAAAAAGAGATTGCCCCTCCTTCCACTAGCCCACCCTCCCACCCAAAGAACAACTTCTTCTGCGCAGCTTGTTTTCTAGGCAGCAGCGCTATTGTGATGTCATCGGGGGGCATTGTGACAAGCCGCAGTGTTCCGTCTCTTCATGTTGTGCACAGTTCAAACGGAAAATACATCAACAGGCAGACTACAGAAAAGCTTACTATCAAAGGTTAGAGGGGGGCTTTCTCAGAGGGCTTTTTACAGTTTTTCTATTCCCAATTAGCCGTTTAAGTGTACTTATTGAAAGTAGTAATTCTTTCATAGGCCGCCCTTTCTTAGTATTTGACGTTCCTTATATTGCGGTATGAGGCTTCGCAGTAGGTTGCAAACATTCATCACCCATGACTGTCCCCAATTGAGCTCAGAAGCTCAATGTCTATCATGACCTCTCTTTTAGAATGTCCAAGAGCAAGCAAACTATTCCTCCAGGAGAGGGCGCCAACAGACTACTAAAGAGATCATCATTACTCAAAGAAAACCCCAAAAACCAATGCATGATAGGAATAAACAGGTAACTTTCTTTGGAGTGGAAGCGGAGAGATCGCACCAGATGCCAATTCTAGATGTTATCACACCTGTGGTCACTGCAGCAGCAGGTGAATCCACTTTGTCCAAAAGGGATCTATTCCATTCAATTGCAAATGATCTAGATAAGACAGAGAACTGCAGCACGGGGACATAGCCGAGTTGGTCAGGTTGAGTGGTGATGAGTTTGCTATTTGGATGAATAAAGAAAGTCAAAAGTGTGAAAGATAAAAAACAAAAGGAGGAAGTGTGAAAAGTGAATGGGCCAAATTGAGGTGCATATGAAGACGTATGCTTTCTTCCAATTCATTAAATCGGGCTAATATGAATCAGGTGAATTGAGTTCTGCTTTTGGAAACTGGGTTAAGAAGGGGTGCACCGTTCCTGGAGGTACTGCAATACCAGGTCAATGCGTGGAGTGGACAGAGCAAGCTCTTTTTCCATCTCCCTGTTCTAAAAATCCATTTAATATATGGTCCCCAGATAGGGGACGTATCAGATATTAAACTGATAAGAACAGATACTACACTTGATCTTAGCCAAAAGGCCGAGAAGCGATAACCAGAATTGGTTTGGGCCTCGAGTGGCACCCTGGCCTATGCCGGACACATCTTAGGGAGAGAGAGCGAGAGGGAGACAAACCCACGCCTACACAAGACATTTTGTCACCCAAGCCAACCCTTGAAAAGGCTGCTTTGCAGAGCCAAAACAAGAAGAATGGTGCGTTTTGCAGCCGCCGCCCACTGCAATGAATCTGAATAACTCCTCCTTTAGGGCGCAAGCAACTCCCCTCCCCCTTGCAGTCTTTCCAATTCACGATACAAAAAGACGGACAGGACAGGTTGCCTGACTTTCCGTCACTGCCACCCTTTGCCATCCTTACCCGTAGAAAGCCCTTTCATCATCCCCAAACCCTAATCTTTTCCCTTTCCTTCCCAGCCCCCAAACCCTGCCCTCTGTACCTTTCTCACCACCCGCTTCCCTTCTCCTGTCATCCCCCTACCACCCGGGAAAAAAAGAGATTGCCCCCTCCTTCCACTAGCCCACCCTCCCACCCAAAGAACAACTTCTTCTGCGCAGCTTGTTTTCTAGGCAGCAGCGCTATTGTGATGTCATCGGGGGGCATTGTGACAAGCCGCCAGTGTTCCGTCTCTTCATGTTGTGCACAGTTCAAACGGAAAATACATCAACAGGCAGACTACAGAAAAGCTTACTATCAAAGGTTAGAGGGGGGCTTTCTCAGAGGGCTTTTTACAGTTTTTCTATTCCCAATTAGCCGTTTAAGTGTACTTATTGAAAGTAGTAATTCTTTCATAGGCCGCCCTTTCTTAGTATTTGACGTTCCTTATATTGCGGTATGAGGCTTCGCAGTAGGTTGCAAACATTCATCACCCATGACTGTCCCCAATTGAGCTCAGAAGCTCAATGTCTATCATGACCTCTCTTTTAGAATGTCCAAGAGCAAGCAAACTATTCCTCCAGGAGAGGGCGCCAACAGACTACTAAAGAGATCATCATTACTCAAAGAAAACCCCAAAAACCAATGCATGATAGGAATAAACAGGTAACTTTCTTTGGAGTGGAAGCGGAGAGATCGCACCAGATGCCAATTCTAGATGTTATCACACCTGTGGTCACTGCAGTAGCAGGTGAATCCACTTTGTCCAAAAGGGATCTATTCCATTCAATTGCAAATGATCTAGATAAGACAGAGAACTGCAGCACGGGGACATAGCCGAGTTGGTCAGGTTGAGTGGTGATGAGTTTGCTATTTGGATGAATAAAGAAAGTCAAAAGTGTGAAAGATAAAAAACAAAAGGAGGAAGTGTGAAAAGTGAATGGGCCAAATTGAGGTGCATATGAAGACGTATGCTTTCTTCCAATTCATTAAATCGGGCTAATATGAATCAGGTGAATTGAGTTCTGCTTTTGGAAACTGGGTTAAGAAGGGGTGCACCGTTCCTGGAGGTACTGCAATACCAGGTCAATGCGTGGAGTGGACAGAGCAAGCTCTTTTTCCATCTCCCTGTTCTAAAAATCCATTTAATATATGGTCCCCAGATAGGGGACGTATCAGATATTAAACTGATAAGAACAGATACTACACTTGATCTTAGCCAAAAGGCCGAGAAGCGATAACCAGAATTGGTTTGGGCCTCGAGTGGCACCCTGGCCTATGCCGGACACATCTTAGGGAGAGAGAGCGAGAGGGAGACAAACCCACGCCTACACAAGACATTTTGTCACCCAAGCCAACCCTTGAAAAGGCTGCTTTGCAGAGCCAAAACAAGAAGAATGGTGCGTTTTGCAGCCGCCGCCCACTGCAATGAATCTGAATAACTCCTCCTTTAGGGCGCAAGCAACTCCCCTCCCCCTTGCAGTCTTTCCAATTCACGATACAAAAAGACGGACAGGACAGGTTGCCTGACTTTCCGTCACTGCCACCCTTTGCCATCCTTACCCGTAGAAAGCCCTTTCATCATCCCCAAACCCTAATCTTTTCCCTTTCCTTCCCAGCCCCCAAACCCTGCCCTCTGTACCTTTCTCACCACCCGCTTCCCTTCTCCTGTCATCCCCCTACCACCCGGGAAAAAAAGAGATTGCCCCCTCCTTCCACTAGCCCACCCTCCCACCCAAAGAACAACTTCTTCTGCGCAGCTTGTTTTCTAGGCAGCAGCGCTATTGTGATGTCATCGGGGGGCATTGTGACAAGCCGCCAGTGTTCCGTCTCTTCATGTTGTGCACAGTTCAAACGGAAAATACATCAACAGGCAGACTACAGAAAAGCTTACTATCAAAGGTTAGAGGGGGGCTTTCTCAGAGGGCTTTTTACAGTTTTTCTATTCCCAATTAGCCGTTTAAGTGTACTTATTGAAAGTAGTAATTCTTTCATAGGCCGCCCTTTCTTAGTATTTGACGTTCCTTATATTGCGGTATGAGGCTTCGCAGTAGGTTGCAAACATTCATCACCCATGACTGTCCCCAATTGAGCTCAGAAGCTCAATGTCTATCATGACCTCTCTTTTAGAATGTCCAAGAGCAAGCAAACTATTCCTCCAGGAGAGGGCGCCAACAGACTACTAAAGAGATCATCATTACTCAAAGAAAACCCCAAAAACCAATGCATGATAGGAATAAACAGGTAACTTTCTTTGGAGTGGAAGCGGAGAGATCGCACCAGATGCCAATTCTAGATGTTATCACACCTGTGGTCACTGCAGCAGCAGGTGAATCCACTTTGTCCAAAAGGGATCTATTCCATTCAATTGCAAATGATCTAGATAAGACAGAGAACTGCAGCACGGGGACATAGCCGAGTTGGTCAGGTTGAGTGGTGATGAGTTTGCTATTTGGATGAATAAAGAAAGTCAAAAGTGTGAAAGATAAAAAACAAAAGGAGGAAGTGTGAAAAGTGAATGGGCCAAATTGAGGTGCATATGAAGACGTATGCTTTCTTCCAATTCATTAAATCGGGCTAATATGAATCAGGTGAATTGAGTTCTGCTTTTGGAAACTGGGTTAAGAAGGGGTGCACCGTTCCTGGAGGTACTGCAATACCAGGTCAATGCGTGGAGTGGACAGAGCAAGCTCTTTTTCCATCTCCCTGTTCTAAAAATCCATTTAATATATGGTCCCCAGATAGGGGACGTATCAGATATTAAACTGATAAGAACAGATACTACACTTGATCTTAGCCAAAAGGCCGAGAAGCGATAACCAGAATTGGTTTGGGCCTCGAGTGGCACCCTGGCCTATGCCGGACACATCTTAGGGAGAGAGAGCGAGAGGGAGACAAACCCACGCCTACACAAGACATTTTGTCACCCAAGCCAACCCTTGAAAAGGCTGCTTTGCAGAGCCAAAACAAGAAGAATGGTGCGTTTTGCAGCCGCCGCCCACTGCAATGAATCTGAATAACTCCTCCTTTAGGGCGCAAGCAACTCCCCTCCCCCTTGCAGTCTTTCCAATTCACGATACAAAAAGACGGACAGGACAGGTTGCCTGACTTTCCGTCACTGCCACCCTTTGCCATCCTTACCCGTAGAAAGCCCTTTCATCATCCCCAAACCCTAATCTTTTCCCTTTCCTTCCCAGCCCCCAAACCCTGCCCTCTGTACCTTTCTCACCACCCGCTTCCCTTCTCCTGTCATCCCCCTACCACCCGGGAAAAAAAGAGATTGCCCCCTCCTTCCACTAGCCCACCCTCCCACCCAAAGAACAACTTCTTCTGCGCAGCTTGTTTTCTAGGCAGCAGCGCTATTGTGATGTCATCGGGGGGCATTGTGACAAGCCGCCAGTGTTCCGTCTCTTCATGTTGTGCACAGTTCAAACGGAAAATACATCAACAGGCAGACTACAGAAAAGCTTACTATCAAAGGTTAGAGGGGGGCTTTCTCAGAGGGCTTTTTACAGTTTTTCTATTCCCAATTAGCCGTTTAAGTGTACTTATTGAAAGTAGTAATTCTTTCATAGGCCGCCCTTTCTTAGTATTTGACGTTCCTTATATTGCGGTATGAGGCTTCGCAGTAGGTTGCAAACATTCATCACCCATGACTGTCCCCAATTGAGCTCAGAAGCTCAATGTCTATCATGACCTCTCTTTTAGAATGTCCAAGAGCAAGCAAACTATTCCTCCAGGAGAGGGCGCCAACAGACTACTAAAGAGATCATCATTACTCAAAGAAAACCCCAAAAACCAATGCATGATAGGAATAAACAGGTAACTTTCTTTGGAGTGGAAGCGGAGAGATCGCACCAGATGCCAATTCTAGATGTTATCACACCTGTGGTCACTGCAGCAGCAGGTGAATCCACTTTGTCCAAAAGGGATCTATTCCATTCAATTGCAAATGATCTAGATAAGACAGAGAACTGCAGCACGGGGACATAGCCGAGTTGGTCAGGTTGAGTGGTGATGAGTTTGCTATTTGGATGAATAAAGAAAGTCAAAAGTGTGAAAGATAAAAAACAAAAGGAGGAAGTGTGAAAAGTGAATGGGCCAAATTGAGGTGCATATGAAGACGTATGCTTTCTTCCAATTCATTAAATCGGGCTAATATGAATCAGGTGAATTGAGTTCTGCTTTTGGAAACTGGGTTAAGAAGGGGTGCACCGTTCCTGGAGGTACTGCAATACCAGGTCAATGCGTGGAGTGGACAGAGCAAGCTCTTTTTCCATCTCCCTGTTCTAAAAATCCATTTAATATATGGTCCCCAGATAGGGGACGTATCAGATATTAAACTGATAAGAACAGATACTACACTTGATCTTAGCCAAAAGGCCGAGAAGCGATAACCAGAATTGGTTTGGGCCTCGAGTGGCACCCTGGCCTATGCCGGACACATCTTAGGGAGAGAGAGCGAGAGGGAGACAAACCCACGCCTACACAAGACATTTTGTCACCCAAGCCAACCCTTGAAAAGGCTGCTTTGCAGAGCCAAAACAAGAAGAATGGTGCGTTTTGCAGCCGCCGCCCACTGCAATGAATCTGAATAACTCCTCCTTTAGGGCGCAAGCAACTCCCCTCCCCCTTGCAGTCTTTCCAATTCACGATACAAAAAGACGGACAGGACAGGTTGCCTGACTTTCCGTCACTGCCACCCTTTGCCATCCTTACCCGTAGAAAGCCCTTTCATCATCCCCAAACCCTAATCTTTTCCCTTTCCTTCCCAG
Organism: Anomaloglossus baeobatrachus; assembly: GCF_048569485.1. Taxonomy (NCBI): domain Eukaryota; kingdom Metazoa; phylum Chordata; class Amphibia; order Anura; family Aromobatidae; genus Anomaloglossus; species Anomaloglossus baeobatrachus. The sequence goes on from NW_027442386.1 coordinate 113,138, forward strand.
CCCCCAAACCCTGCCCTCTGTACCTTTCTCACCACCCGCTTCCCTTCTCCTGTCATCCCCCTACCACCCGGGAAAAAAAGAGATTGCCCCCTCCTTCCACTAGCCCACCCTCCCACCCAAAGAACAACTTCTTCTGCGCAGCTTGTTTTCTAGGCAGCAGCGCTATTGTGATGTCATCGGGGGGCATTGTGACAAGCCGCCAGTGTTCCGTCTCTTCATGTTGTGCACAGTTCAAACGGAAAATACATCAACAGGCAGACTACAGAAAAGCTTACTATCAAAGGTTAGAGGGGGGCTTTCTCAGAGGGCTTTTTACAGTTTTTCTATTCCCAATTAGCCGTTTAAGTGTACTTATTGAAAGTAGTAATTCTTTCATAGGCCGCCCTTTCTTAGTATTTGACGTTCCTTATATTGCGGTATGAGGCTTCGCAGTAGGTTGCAAACATTCATCACCCATGACTGTCCCCAATTGAGCTCAGAAGCTCAATGTCTATCATGACCTCTCTTTTAGAATGTCCAAGAGCAAGCAAACTATTCCTCCAGGAGAGGGCGCCAACAGACTACTAAAGAGATCATCATTACTCAAAGAAAACCCCAAAAACCAATGCATGATAGGAATAAACAGGTAACTTTCTTTGGAGTGGAAGCGGAGAGATCGCACCAGATGCCAATTCTAGATGTTATCACACCTGTGGTCACTGCAGCAGCAGGTGAATCCACTTTGTCCAAAAGGGATCTATTCCATTCAATTGCAAATGATCTAGATAAGACAGAGAACTGCAGCACGGGGACATAGCCGAGTTGGTCAGGTTGAGTGGTGATGAGTTTGCTATTTGGATGAATAAAGAAAGTCAAAAGTGTGAAAGATAAAAAACAAAAGGAGGAAGTGTGAAAAGTGAATGGGCCAAATTGAGGTGCATATGAAGACGTATGCTTTCTTCCAATTCATTAAATCGGGCTAATATGAATCAGGTGAATTGAGTTCTGCTTTTGGAAACTGGGTTAAGAAGGGGTGCACCGTTCCTGGAGGTACTGCAATACCAGGTCAATGCGTGGAGTGGACAGAGCAAGCTCTTTTTCCATCTCCCTGTTCTAAAAATCCATTTAATATATGGTCCCCAGATAGGGGACGTATCAGATATTAAACTGATAAGAACAGATACTACACTTGATCTTAGCCAAAAGGCCGAGAAGCGATAACCAGAATTGGTTTGGGCCTCGAGTGGCACCCTGGCCTATGCCGGACACATCTTAGGGAGAGAGAGCGAGAGGGAGACAAACCCACGCCTACACAAGACATTTTGTCACCCAAGCCAACCCTTGAAAAGGCTGCTTTGCAGAGCCAAAACAAGAAGAATGGTGCGTTTTGCAGCCGCCGCCCACTGCAATGAATCTGAATAACTCCTCCTTTAGGGCGCAAGCAACTCCCCTCCCCCTTGCAGTCTTTCCAATTCACGATACAAAAAGACGGACAGGACAGGTTGCCTGACTTTCCGTCACTGCCACCCTTTGCCATCCTTACCCGTAGAAAGCCCTTTCATCATCCCCAAACCCTAATCTTTTCCCTTTCCTTCCCAGCCCCCAAACCCTGCCCTCTGTACCTTTCTCACCACCCGCTTCCCTTCTCCTGTCATCCCCCTACCACCCGGGAAAAAAAGAGATTGCCCCCTCCTTCCACTAGCCCACCCTCCCACCCAAAGAACAACTTCTTCTGCGCAGCTTGTTTTCTAGGCAGCAGCGCTATTGTGATGTCATCGGGGGGCATTGTGACAAGCCGCCAGTGTTCCGTCTCTTCATGTTGTGCACAGTTCAAACGGAAAATACATCAACAGGCAGACTACAGAAAAGCTTACTATCAAAGGTTAGAGGGGGGCTTTCTCAGAGGGCTTTTTACAGTTTTTCTATTCCCAATTAGCCGTTTAAGTGTACTTATTGAAAGTAGTAATTCTTTCATAGGCCGCCCTTTCTTAGTATTTGACGTTCCTTATATTGCGGTATGAGGCTTCGCAGTAGGTTGCAAACATTCATCACCCATGACTGTCCCCAATTGAGCTCAGAAGCTCAATGTCTATCATGACCTCTCTTTTAGAATGTCCAAGAGCAAGCAAACTATTCCTCCAGGAGAGGGCGCCAACAGACTACTAAAGAGATCATCATTACTCAAAGAAAACCCCAAAAACCAATGCATGATAGGAATAAACAGGTAACTTTCTTTGGAGTGGAAGCGGAGAGATCGCACCAGATGCCAATTCTAGATGTTATCACACCTGTGGTCACTGCAGCAGCAGGTGAATCCACTTTGTCCAAAAGGGATCTATTCCATTCAATTGCAAATGATCTAGATAAGACAGAGAACTGCAGCACGGGGACATAGCCGAGTTGGTCAGGTTGAGTGGTGATGAGTTTGCTATTTGGATGAATAAAGAAAGTCAAAAGTGTGAAAGATAAAAAACAAAAGGAGGAAGTGTGAAAAGTGAATGGGCCAAATTGAGGTGCATATGAAGACGTATGCTTTCTTCCAATTCATTAAATCGGGCTAATATGAATCAGGTGAATTGAGTTCTGCTTTTGGAAACTGGGTTAAGAAGGGGTGCACCGTTCCTGGAGGTACTGCAATACCAGGTCAATGCGTGGAGTGGACAGAGCAAGCTCTTTTTCCATCTCCCTGTTCTAAAAATCCATTTAATATATGGTCCCCAGATAGGGGACGTATCAGATATTAAACTGATAAGAACAGATACTACACTTGATCTTAGCCAAAAGGCCGAGAAGCGATAACCAGAATTGGTTTGGGCCTCGAGTGGCACCCTGGCCTATGCCGGACACATCTTAGGGAGAGAGAGCGAGAGGGAGACAAACCCACGCCTACACAAGACATTTTGTCACCCAAGCCAACCCTTGAAAAGGCTGCTTTGCAGAGCCAAAACAAGAAGAATGGTGCGTTTTGCAGCCGCCGCCCACTGCAATGAATCTGAATAACTCCTCCTTTAGGGCGCAAGCAACTCCCCTCCCCCTTGCAGTCTTTCCAATTCACGATACAAAAAGACGGACAGGACAGGTTGCCTGACTTTCCGTCACTGCCACCCTTTGCCATCCTTACCCGTAGAAAGCCCTTTCATCATCCCCAAACCCTAATCTTTTCCCTTTCCTTCCCAGCCCCCAAACCCTGCCCTCTGTACCTTTCTCACCACCCGCTTCCCTTCTCCTGTCATCCCCCTACCACCCGGGAAAAAAAGAGATTGCCCCCTCCTTCCACTAGCCCACCCTCCCACCCAAAGAACAACTTCTTCTGCGCAGCTTGTTTTCTAGGCAGCAGCGCTATTGTGATGTCATCGGGGGGCATTGTGACAAGCCGCCAGTGTTCCGTCTCTTCATGTTGTGCACAGTTCAAACGGAAAATACATCAACAGGCAGACTACAGAAAAGCTTACTATCAAAGGTTAGAGGGGGGCTTTCTCAGAGGGCTTTTTACAGTTTTTCTATTCCCAATTAGCCGTTTAAGTGTACTTATTGAAAGTAGTAATTCTTTCATAGGCCGCCCTTTCTTAGTATTTGACGTTCCTTATATTGCGGTATGAGGCTTCGCAGTAGGTTGCAAACATTCATCACCCATGACTGTCCCCAATTGAGCTCAGAAGCTCAATGTCTATCATGACCTCTCTTTTAGAATGTCCAAGAGCAAGCAAACTATTCCTCCAGGAGAGGGCGCCAACAGACTACTAAAGAGATCATCATTACTCAAAGAAAACCCCAAAAACCAATGCATGATAGGAATAAACAGGTAACTTTCTTTGGAGTGGAAGCGGAGAGATCGCACCAGATGCCAATTCTAGATGTTATCACACCTGTGGTCACTGCAGCAGCAGGTGAATCCACTTTGTCCAAAAGGGATCTATTCCATTCAATTGCAAATGATCTAGATAAGACAGAGAACTGCAGCACGGGGACATAGCCGAGTTGGTCAGGTTGAGTGGTGATGAGTTTGCTATTTGGATGAATAAAGAAAGTCAAAAGTGTGAAAGATAAAAAACAAAAGGAGGAAGTGTGAAAAGTGAATGGGCCAAATTGAGGTGCATATGAAGACGTATGCTTTCTTCCAATTCATTAAATCGGGCTAATATGAATCAGGTGAATTGAGTTCTGCTTTTGGAAACTGGGTTAAGAAGGGGTGCACCGTTCCTGGAGGTACTGCAATACCAGGTCAATGCGTGGAGTGGACAGAGCAAGCTCTTTTTCCATCTCCCTGTTCTAAAAATCCATTTAATATATGGTCCCCAGATAGGGGACGTATCAGATATTAAACTGATAAGAACAGATACTACACTTGATCTTAGCCAAAAGGCCGAGAAGCGATAACCAGAATTGGTTTGGGCCTCGAGTGGCACCCTGGCCTATGCCGGACACATCTTAGGGAGAGAGAGCGAGAGGGAGACAAACCCACGCCTACACAAGACATTTTGTCACCCAAGCCAACCCTTGAAAAGGCTGCTTTGCAGAGCCAAAACAAGAAGAATGGTGCGTTTTGCAGCCGCCGCCCACTGCAATGAATCTGAATAACTCCTCCTTTAGGGCGCAAGCAACTCCCCTCCCCCTTGCAGTCTTTCCAATTCACGATACAAAAAGACGGACAGGACAGGTTGCCTGACTTTCCGTCACTGCCACCCTTTGCCATCCTTACCCGTAGAAAGCCCTTTCATCATCCCCAAACCCTAATCTTTTCCCTTTCCTTCCCAGCCCCCAAACCCTGCCCTCTGTACCTTTCTCACCACCCGCTTCCCTTCTCCTGTCATCCCCCTACCACCCGGGAAAAAAAGAGATTGCCCCCTCCTTCCACTAGCCCACCCTCCCACCCAAAGAACAACTTCTTCTGCGCAGCTTGTTTTCTAGGCAGCAGCGCTATTGTGATGTCATCGGGGGGCATTGTGACAAGCCGCCAGTGTTCCGTCTCTTCATGTTGTGCACAGTTCAAACGGAAAATACATCAACAGGCAGACTACAGAAAAGCTTACTATCAAAGGTTAGAGGGGGGCTTTCTCAGAGGGCTTTTTACAGTTTTTCTATTCCCAATTAGCCGTTTAAGTGTACTTATTGAAAGTAGTAATTCTTTCATAGGCCGCCCTTTCTTAGTATTTGACGTTCCTTATATTGCGGTATGAGGCTTCGCAGTAGGTTGCAAACATTCATCACCCATGACTGTCCCCAATTGAGCTCAGAAGCTCAATGTCTATCATGACCTCTCTTTTAGAATGTCCAAGAGCAAGCAAACTATTCCTCCAGGAGAGGGCGCCAACAGACTACTAAAGAGATCATCATTACTCAAAGAAAACCCCAAAAACCAATGCATGATAGGAATAAACAGGTAACTTTCTTTGGAGTGGAAGCGGAGAGATCGCACCAGATGCCAATTCTAGATGTTATCACACCTGTGGTCACTGCAGCAGCAGGTGAATCCACTTTGTCCAAAAGGGATCTATTCCATTCAATTGCAAATGATCTAGATAAGACAGAGAACTGCAGCACGGGGACATAGCCGAGTTGGTCAGGTTGAGTGGTGATGAGTTTGCTATTTGGATGAATAAAGAAAGTCAAAAGTGTGAAAGATAAAAAACAAAAGGAGGAAGTGTGAAAAGTGAATGGGCCAAATTGAGGTGCATATGAAGACGTATGCTTTCTTCCAATTCATTAAATCGGGCTAATATGAATCAGGTGAATTGAGTTCTGCTTTTGGAAACTGGGTTAAGAAGGGGTGCACCGTTCCTGGAGGTACTGCAATACCAGGTCAATGCGTGGAGTGGACAGAGCAAGCTCTTTTTCCATCTCCCTGTTCTAAAAATCCATTTAATATATGGTCCCCAGATAGGGGACGTATCAGATATTAAACTGATAAGAACAGATACTACACTTGATCTTAGCCAAAAGGCCGAGAAGCGATAACCAGAATTGGTTTGGGCCTCGAGTGGCACCCTGGCCTATGCCGGACACATCTTAGGGAGAGAGAGCGAGAGGGAGACAAACCCACGCCTACACAAGACATTTTGTCACCCAAGCCAACCCTTGAAAAGGCTGCTTTGCAGAGCCAAAACAAGAAGAATGGTGCGTTTTGCAGCCGCCGCCCACTGCAATGAATCTGAATAACTCCTCCTTTAGGGCGCAAGCAACTCCCCTCCCCCTTGCAGTCTTTCCAATTCACGATACAAAAAGACGGACAGGACAGGTTGCCTGACTTTCCGTCACTGCCACCCTTTGCCATCCTTACCCGTAGAAAGCCCTTTCATCATCCCCAAACCCTAATCTTTTCCCTTTCCTTCCCAGCCCCCAAACCCTGCCCTCTGTACCTTTCTCACCACCCGCTTCCCTTCTCCTGTCATCCCCCTACCACCCGGGAAAAAAAGAGATTGCCCCCTCCTTCCACTAGCCCACCCTCCCACCCAAAGAACAACTTCTTCTGCGCAGCTTGTTTTCTAGGCAGCAGCGCTATTGTGATGTCATCGGGGGGCATTGTGACAAGCCGCCAGTGTTCCGTCTCTTCATGTTGTGCACAGTTCAAACGGAAAATACATCAACAGGCAGACTACAGAAAAGCTTACTATCAAAGGTTAGAGGGGGGCTTTCTCAGAGGGCTTTTTACAGTTTTTCTATTCCCAATTAGCCGTTTAAGTGTACTTATTGAAAGTAGTAATTCTTTCATAGGCCGCCCTTTCTTAGTATTTGACGTTCCTTATATTGCGGTATGAGGCTTCGCAGTAGGTTGCAAACATTCATCACCCATGACTGTCCCCAATTGAGCTCAGAAGCTCAATGTCTATCATGACCTCTCTTTTAGAATGTCCAAGAGCAAGCAAACTATTCCTCCAGGAGAGGGCGCCAACAGACTACTAAAGAGATCATCATTACTCAAAGAAAACCCCAAAAACCAATGCATGATAGGAATAAACAGGTAACTTTCTTTGGAGTGGAAGCGGAGAGATCGCACCAGATGCCAATTCTAGATGTTATCACACCTGTGGTCACTGCAGCAGCAGGTGAATCCACTTTGTCCAAAAGGGATCTATTCCATTCAATTGCAAATGATCTAGATAAGACAGAGAACTGCAGCACGGGGACATAGCCGAGTTGGTCAGGTTGAGTGGTGATGAGTTTGCTATTTGGATGAATAAAGAAAGTCAAAAGTGTGAAAGATAAAAAACAAAAGGAGGAAGTGTGAAAAGTGAATGGGCCAAATTGAGGTGCATATGAAGACGTATGCTTTCTTCCAATTCATTAAATCGGGCTAATATGAATCAGGTGAATTGAGTTCTGCTTTTGGAAACTGGGTTAAGAAGGGGTGCACCGTTCCTGGAGGTACTGCAATACCAGGTCAATGCGTGGAGTGGACAGAGCAAGCTCTTTTTCCATCTCCCTGTTCTAAAAATCCATTTAATATATGGTCCCCAGATAGGGGACGTATCAGATATTAAACTGATAAGAACAGATACTACACTTGATCTTAGCCAAAAGGCCGAGAAGCGATAACCAGAATTGGTTTGGGCCTCGAGTGGCACCCTGGCCTATGCCGGACACATCTTAGGGAGAGAGAGCGAGAGGGAGACAAACCCACGCCTACACAAGACATTTTGTCACCCAAGCCAACCCTTGAAAAGGCTGCTTTGCAGAGCCAAAACAAGAAGAATGGTGCGTTTTGCAGCCGCCGCCCACTGCAATGAATCTGAATAACTCCTCCTTTAGGGCGCAAGCAACTCCCCTCCCCCTTGCAGTCTTTCCAATTCACGATACAAAAAGACGGACAGGACAGGTTGCCTGACTTTCCGTCACTGCCACCCTTTGCCATCCTTACCCGTAGAAAGCCCTTTCATCATCCCCAAACCCTAATCTTTTCCCTTTCCTTCCCAGCCCCCAAACCCTGCCCTCTGTACCTTTCTCACCACCCGCTTCCCTTCTCCTGTCATCCCCCTACCACCCGGGAAAAAAAGAGATTGCCCCCTCCTTCCACTAGCCCACCCTCCCACCCAAAGAACAACTTCTTCTGCGCAGCTTGTTTTCTAGGCAGCAGCGCTATTGTGATGTCATCGGGGGGCATTGTGACAAGCCGCCAGTGTTCCGTCTCTTCATGTTGTGCACAGTTCAAACGGAAAATACATCAACAGGCAGACTACAGAAAAGCTTACTATCAAAGGTTAGAGGGGGGCTTTCTCAGAGGGCTTTTTACAGTTTTTCTATTCCCAATTAGCCGTTTAAGTGTACTTATTGAAAGTAGTAATTCTTTCATAGGCCGCCCTTTCTTAGTATTTGACGTTCCTTATATTGCGGTATGAGGCTTCGCAGTAGGTTGCAAACATTCATCACCCATGACTGTCCCCAATTGAGCTCAGAAGCTCAATGTCTATCATGACCTCTCTTTTAGAATGTCCAAGAGCAAGCAAACTATTCCTCCAGGAGAGGGCGCCAACAGACTACTAAAGAGATCATCATTACTCAAAGAAAACCCCAAAAACCAATGCATGATAGGAATAAACAGGTAACTTTCTTTGGAGTGGAAGCGGAGAGATCGCACCAGATGCCAATTCTAGATGTTATCACACCTGTGGTCACTGCAGCAGCAGGTGAATCCACTTTGTCCAAAAGGGATCTATTCCATTCAATTGCAAATGATCTAGATAAGACAGAGAACTGCAGCACGGGGACATAGCCGAGTTGGTCAGGTTGAGTGGTGATGAGTTTGCTATTTGGATGAATAAAGAAAGTCAAAAGTGTGAAAGATAAAAAACAAAAGGAGGAAGTGTGAAAAGTGAATGGGCCAAATTGAGGTGCATATGAAGACGTATGCTTTCTTCCAATTCATTAAATCGGGCTAATATGAATCAGGTGAATTGAGTTCTGCTTTTGGAAACTGGGTTAAGAAGGGGTGCACCGTTCCTGGAGGTACTGCAATACCAGGTCAATGCGTGGAGTGGACAGAGCAAGCTCTTTTTCCATCTCCCTGTTCTAAAAATCCATTTAATATATGGTCCCCAGATAGGGGACGTATCAGATATTAAACTGATAAGAACAGATACTACACTTGATCTTAGCCAAAAGGCCGAGAAGCGATAACCAGAATTGGTTTGGGCCTCGAGTGGCACCCTGGCCTATGCCGGACACATCTTAGGGAGAGAGAGCGAGAGGGAGACAAACCCACGCCTACACAAGACATTTTGTCACCCAAGCCAACCCTTGAAAAGGCTGCTTTGCAGAGCCAAAACAAGAAGAATGGTGCGTTTTGCAGCCGCCGCCCACTGCAATGAATCTGAATAACTCCTCCTTTAGGGCGCAAGCAACTCCCCTCCCCCTTGCAGTCTTTCCAATTCACGATACAAAAAGACGGACAGGACAGGTTGCCTGACTTTCCGTCACTGCCACCCTTTGCCATCCTTACCCGTAGAAAGCCCTTTCATCATCCCCAAACCCTAATCTTTTCCCTTTCCTTCCCAGCCCCCAAACCCTGCCCTCTGTACCTTTCTCACCACCCGCTTCCCTTCTCCTGTCATCCCCCTACCACCCGGGAAAAAAAGAGATTGCCCCCTCCTTCCACTAGCCCACCCTCCCACCCAAAGAACAACTTCTTCTGCGCAGCTTGTTTTCTAGGCAGCAGCGCTATTGTGATGTCATCGGGGGGCATTGTGACAAGCCGCCAGTGTTCCGTCTCTTCATGTTGTGCACAGTTCAAACGGAAAATACATCAACAGGCAGACTACAGAAAAGCTTACTATCAAAGGTTAGAGGGGGGCTTTCTCAGAGGGCTTTTTACAGTTTTTCTATTCCCAATTAGCCGTTTAAGTGTACTTATTGAAAGTAGTAATTCTTTCATAGGCCGCCCTTTCTTAGTATTTGACGTTCCTTATATTGCGGTATGAGGCTTCGCAGTAGGTTGCAAACATTCATCACCCATGACTGTCCCCAATTGAGCTCAGAAGCTCAATGTCTATCATGACCTCTCTTTTAGAATGTCCAAGAGCAAGCAAACTATTCCTCCAGGAGAGGGCGCCAACAGACTACTAAAGAGATCATCATTACTCAAAGAAAACCCCAAAAACCAATGCATGATAGGAATAAACAGGTAACTTTCTTTGGAGTGGAAGCGGAGAGATCGCACCAGATGCCAATTCTAGATGTTATCACACCTGTGGTCACTGCAGCAGCAGGTGAATCCACTTTGTCCAAAAGGGATCTATTCCATTCAATTGCAAATGATCTAGATAAGACAGAGAACTGCAGCACGGGGACATAGCCGAGTTGGTCAGGTTGAGTGGTGATGAGTTTGCTATTTGGATGAATAAAGAAAGTCAAAAGTGTGAAAGATAAAAAACAAAAGGAGGAAGTGTGAAAAGTGAATGGGCCAAATTGAGGTGCATATGAAGACGTATGCTTTCTTCCAATTCATTAAATCGGGCTAATATGAATCAGGTGAATTGAGTTCTGCTTTTGGAAACTGGGTTAAGAAGGGGTGCACCGTTCCTGGAGGTACTGCAATACCAGGTCAATGCGTGGAGTGGACAGAGCAAGCTCTTTTTCCATCTCCCTGTTCTAAAAATCCATTTAATATATGGTCCCCAGATAGGGGACGTATCAGATATTAAACTGATAAGAACAGATACTACACTTGATCTTAGCCAAAAGGCCGAGAAGCGATAACCAGAATTGGTTTGGGCCTCGAGTGGCACCCTGGCCTATGCCGGACACATCTTAGGGAGAGAGAGCGAGAGGGAGACAAACCCACGCCTACACAAGACATTTTGTCACCCAAGCCAACCCTTGAAAAGGCTGCTTTGCAGAGCCAAAACAAGAAGAATGGTGCGTTTTGCAGCCGCCGCCCACTGCAATGAATCTGAATAACTCCTCCTTTAGGACGCAAGCAACTCCCCTCCCCCTTGCAGTCTTTCCAATTCACGATACAAAAAGACGGACAGGACAGGTTGCCTGACTTTCCGTCACTGCCACCCTTTGCCATCCTTACCCGTAGAAAGCCCTTTCATCATCCCCAAACCCTAATCTTTTCCCTTTCCTTCCCAGCCCCCAAACCCTGCCCTCTGTACCTTTCTCACCACCCGCTTCCCTTCTCCTGTCATCCCCCTACCACCCGGGAAAAAAAGAGATTGCCCCCTCCTTCCACTAGCCCACCCTCCCACCCAAAGAACAACTTCTTCTGCGCAGCTTGTTTTCTAGGCAGCAGCGCTATTGTGATGTCATCGGGGGGCATTGTGACAAGCCGCCAGTGTTCCGTCTCTTCATGTTGTGCACAGTTCAAACGGAAAATACATCAACAGGCAGACTACAGAAAAGCTTACTATCAAAGGTTAGAGGGGGGCTTTCTCAGAGGGCTTTTTACAGTTTTTCTATTCCCAATTAGCCGTTTAAGTGTACTTATTGAAAGTAGTAATTCTTTCATAGGCCGCCCTTTCTTAGTATTTGACGTTCCTTATATTGCGGTATGAGGCTTCGCAGTAGGTTGCAAACATTCATCACCCATGACTGTCCCCAATTGAGCTCAGAAGCTCAATGTCTATCATGACCTCTCTTTTAGAATGTCCAAGAGCAAGCAAACTATTCCTCCAGGAGAGGGCGCCAACAGACTACTAAAGAGATCATCATTACTCAAAGAAAACCCCAAAAACCAATGCATGATAGGAATAAACAGGTAACTTTCTTTGGAGTGGAAGCGGAGAGATCGCACCAGATGCCAATTCTAGATGTTATCACACCTGTGGTCACTGCAGCAGCAGGTGAATCCACTTTGTCCAAAAGGGATCTATTCCATTCAATTGCAAATGATCTAGATAAGACAGAGAACTGCAGCACGGGGACATAGCCGAGTTGGTCAGGTTGAGTGGTGATGAGTTTGCTATTTGGATGAATAAAGAAAGTCAAAAGTGTGAAAGATAAAAAACAAAAGGAGGAAGTGTGAAAAGTGAATGGGCCAAATTGAGGTGCATATGAAGACGTATGCTTTCTTCCAATTCATTAAATCGGGCTAATATGAATCAGGTGAATTGAGTTCTGCTTTTGGAAACTGGGTTAAGAAGGGGTGCACCGTTCCTGGAGGTACTGCAATACCAGGTCAATGCGTGGAGTGGACAGAGCAAGCTCTTTTTCCATCTCCCTGTTCTAAAAATCCATTTAATATATGGTCCCCAGATAGGGGACGTATCAGATATTAAACTGATAAGAACAGATACTACACTTGATCTTAGCCAAAAGGCCGAGAAGCGATAACCAGAATTGGTTTGGGCCTCGAGTGGCACCCTGGCCTATGCCGGACACATCTTAGGGAGAGAGAGCGAGAGGGAGACAAACCCACGCCTACACAAGACATTTTGTCACCCAAGCCAACCCTTGAAAAGGCTGCTTTGCAGAGCCAAAACAAGAAGAATGGTGCGTTTTGCAGCCGCCGCCCACTGCAATGAATCTGAATAACTCCTCCTTTAGGGCGCAAGCAACTCCCCTCCCCCTTGCAGTCTTTCCAATTCACGATACAAAAAGACGGACAGGACAGGTTGCCTGACTTTCCGTCACTGCCACCCTTTGCCATCCTTACCCGTAGAAAGCCCTTTCATCATCCCCAAACCCTAATCTTTTCCCTTTCCTTCCCAGCCCCCAAACCCTGCCCTCTGTACCTTTCTCACCACCCGCTTCCCTTCTCCTGTCATCCCCCTACCACCCGGGAAAAAAAGAGATTGCCCCCTCCTTCCACTAGCCCACCCTCCCACCCAAAGAACAACTTCTTCTGCGCAGCTTGTTTTCTAGGCAGCAGCGCTATTGTGATGTCATCGGGGGGCATTGTG